>NW_022160124.1:0-271565 GCF_008728515.1 Papio anubis | reverse complement strand
CAAATCAAAAAACTAAGCTTCAGGAAAGTAAAGAAATTTACTAAGGTCACACAGCTAATCGAGCAGAACAGGACAACTCTAAAATCTGTACTTTTTATGGCATCATAGTAATTATGATGGGGTAAGACTGACCTTGAAATAACTCTCAGTATCAATGTTAACTGGTAGATCAAGCTCCAGAAACATTTTGGTTAGCTAAGATAAGCCATAAAAAAATAGAGGTGGGCATTAAGTAAATGAATGGTGGACGGTGGAAACCAGGTCTCCTAACATTGGAGAGCTTACAGAGAAGCAAGAGAAGGTGGCTAGAATGATCCATGTGGTAGTGCATTAGAGTAAAAGACATCAGTACAAACTCATGTTTAGCTTATCATAGATAGAGATAGTAAAACACACACACGCATGCACAATATGTAGATATGTATATAACAGGTTAGTACACACAGTAAACATTTCTCGCCTTGTAAATTGAGAGAACAGAAACAATGATTCCCTAGTAGCAACAAGTACACGTAGCACCCAGCTCTTCGTTTCTAATACCAGTCTCCAATAAAAAGAACCAGGGCTCCTTGGAGAAACAGTTTATTCTAAGACTTGGGTAGGGAATACAGAAGATGAGCCTGGAGTATCTTGTGGTGACAAAAAATAAGGAAGTGTTCAATAAAAGCCCCAAACCAAAAGACAGTGATGGGGATATATCAAAGGGAAACAGGAGCCAAACAAAAGTGTCTCCCACGGTCACAGCTGTTAACCATCTAAGCAACAATGTGAATAAAGTAGTACTGAAGTATAACCCAAACTATTATTTAAATATCCATGAATTAATACTCACAAAAATAAATTATTAAATACAGAAGGAAATGAAGAACAGACAAATCTCTTGTGCAGACACATTACAAATAATTTATGTAAATATTCTTCCCTCAAGAAGGTAAGGCATAACCCCCAAGAAGGTGTGGGCTATGTATAATCATTTCCAAAAACTGTGTTAAGAAAAGAAGGCAGGGAGAAATGAGTAACTTTATAGTGAGGAAACCTAAAAAACACTTCCTGAGCCAGATAACCAACTTGTAACAGCAACAGTACTAAGTTATGATGATATTACATATTCTTTATTTAACATGATGAAAAGGGGTACTTTACCCCTGTTTTTTTACTCTCAATAACCCATAAACCAGTTTTTAGCATGAGAAAAACTATCAGATAAATTCCAATAAGGGACATCCCACAAAACAGCTGACTGAGCAATACCTCTCAAAACCGTCAGGGTCACCAAAAGAAAGACAGTCTGAGAAACTGCTACAGCCAAAAGAAGCCTAAAGAGATATGGCAACTACATGTGATATGGTAGCCTAAGTGAGACTCTGGAACAGAAAAAGGACATTAGATAAACATTAATAAAATCCAAATAAACTATACACGTTAGTTGATAATAGTATATCATTATTAGTTGTAATATAGTAAGTTATGAATAAAAAACTGGATATGGGGTATATGAAAACTGTACTGCCTTCTCAATTTTTCTATAACTCTGAAATTGTTCTAAGGTCTAAATCAATGTAATCTACCATATTAACAGACTAAAAAATAAAAACCATATAACTTTTTATATTAGACGTCGAAAAATAATTTGACAAAATCCAGTACTCTCCTTTAGGAGCACTTGGGCTGTTAGAAAACTCTTAGGAAAGTAGAAATAGAAAAAAGATTCCTCAGCCTGATAAAGAGCATCTAGGAAAACCCTACTTCTAATATCATACTTAAGGGTGTAAGACACAGTGATGTTTCCTAAGATGAGGAAAAAGGTAAGAATGTCTGCCGTCATCATTCCATTTAACTCTATTCTCAAGGTTCTGAAGATAGGGTAATACAGCAAGAAAACATATAAAAGACATTTATTTTTATTTTTTATGGTGCACAGTATTTTTTATATATATAAATATTTCTTTTTCAACTTTTATTTTAGGTGCAAGGGGTACATGGGCAGGTTTGTAACATGGGTAAATTGCATGTCGCTGGGATTTGGTGTATGAATGATTCTATCACCCAGGTAGTGAGCACAGTACCAGAAAATTTTTCAGCCCTCATCCTCCTCCCACCCTCCACCCTCAAGTAGGCTCCTGGTGTCTATTGTTCTCCTCTTTGTGTAAAAGATATTTATATTAGAACAAAATACATGAATCTGTCTTTATTCATAGACAATCTCATCTATGAATAAATAATTCAGGCATATCCATACAATGGAATATTATCAATTTAAAAATGAACTGACCTATCCTGCAACATGGATGAACCCCCAAATTATTATTATTATTATTATTATTTATTTAAAATTCACAAACATTTAATGAGTAGCTTCTCTCCAAAGGGGACTGAACTAAGAAACCAGCCAATCATCATCCCTGCTCTCTAAAACCTAAGAATAGAATAAAATCTGCCTTGGAGAAATTCACTCTACTTTGTTTTTTTAAACCATGACTGCAATTACCATTTAAAGATTTTTTAAGAAAACAATGGAGTAAAACTGTTATCTGGAACCCCCAAATTATGATGCTGAGTGAAAGATGCCAGAATATATAGTGCATAATTGCATTTATATAAGATTTTGGAAAATAGAAAATAATCTATAAGGTCAGAAATCAGATCATTAGTTGCCTGTGGGGTAGATGGGGTTTGAAAAGGTGGGAGGAAAGGCATAGAAAGAGGCAGGAGGGAACTTCGTAATATAGGTGTGTCATCTTGATTGTGGTGATAGTTTTATGGATCTGTATAGGAATGTCAAAACTTATCAAATTGCATACTTTAAATATGTGCAGCTTTTTTTCTTTGTTTTTTTTTTTTTTGGAGATGGAGTCTAACTCTGTTGCCCAGGTTGGAGGGCAATGGCGCGACGTCAGCTCATTGCAACCTCTGCCTCCCGGGTTCAAGCAATTCTCCCACTCAGCCTCCTGAGTAGCTGGGATTACAGATGCCTGCCACCACACCTGGCTAATTTTTGTATTTTTAGTAGAGATGGGGTTTCACTGTGTTGGCCAGTCTGGTCTCAAACTCCTGACCTCAGGTGATCCACCTGTCTTGGCCTCTCAGAGTGCTAGAATTACAAGCGTGAGCCACTGCACCCGGCCCATGTGCAGCCTTTCTTTTTTTTTTTTCTTTTTCAATCAATTATTTTTGAAAAGGGTTTAAAGACAAAAATTAAAGTTTTGTCTTTTAAAGAAAAAAAATACATGGAGGCTAAAAGTATAAAAAGGATTGAACCAAATGTGTGAGTCAAAAGCATGGTATGTTTCACTGCCAAAAACATGTCCATGTATTGCTGTGTCTGCTCCACATAAGCAGTCATGATATTACCTACATACACATGATTTACATATAGCCATGATTTTCAACACTGAGAAAGTAGATATTGTAAACAGGTTTTGAAAATAAAGATAATTCCACAGATGTCTCTTCTTAAATACACCTTGTCAACGGAGAGTTTTACAATCATATGGCAAGTGTCTGATAATCATATGGCCAGTGTCAGAATGATGGAAATTCCCAACATATTGTTAAAACCCAAAGAGGTCTTGTGCCCCACAAAAAATGGTTCAAAGATATTAAGATGAAGTTTCCACAAAAGACATTAAAAGAGGGGGGAAAAGATGAATAAGAAGGAAGTTATAGAATTTAACTGCAAGTAGAAAATTTATCCTTCCTTCAGCTTTGAGCAAATACATATCACAGCAGCAAATGGGAAATGACAAACTTCCTAGCAAAAACATGACTTCTCATTCTCGTTGTGACACATTTATAGCGTTTCCAAGGATTTGACTAAGGAGAGCCAGAAGATGAAAGAGAAAAAGACAAATGAACTGGAAATGACCTTTTCCATTATCTATGGCCACATGGAGGAAATAATGCCTTCCCAAAGCCCAGCCATGGATTAGCTGTCAAATTAAAAACCTGTGTATAAATATTTGACCCAAGCACAAAGTATTAACGTAATTTCAGCTACATATGTCTACAAGAAATGCCCATCTGGAATTAGCAAATTGGAAGACGGAAGTTTCCACAAAGGGCCTCCTTTTCTTAATCGTAAGGTCTGTTTAAATAACTTTACTAAAGGGAGTTTAGCACAACAAAAGGGGGCTGAAAAAGCTATGAAGAGAGAATGTGTAAAAAAGAAAATTAAAAATGCCATTAAGCCTTAGGAAAAATGCTCAATCATTAAAGAATAACAAATTAACACAGAAATGAGATAATTTTGCCACCAAGATAGAAAAAAATACATAATAACATTTAGTATTGGCAGGATTTTGTGAAAGGAAAGATACCTGAACACAGTTAGTAGAAATACAAAATGACAAATCCGAAAAGAACATATGTGAAGAGCCTTAACTATGTTTATATCCTTTCACCCAGTTATTTGTCTATTGGGACTTTATCTTAAGGAAAGAATCTGAACTAGAGATTGATCTTTGAGCACAAAAAACCATGACAATGCCATTTTTAATATTTATGTTTACATCAGCACATTTAGAAACAACCTACATGCCCAGCAGCAGAATTGTTAATTAAATCATGACACATCTATGTGTCAGAACAGTTTGCAACCATTAAAAACACATTTTCAAGACATTTTTAATGACAGAGAAATTCTTTAATATTATACAGAAAAATAATTGTGTACATAGACTGTGATCTCATAGTGCGCGCGCGCTCACACACACACGGAAAGAAATAGGCAGGGTATACTAACAGTGCTTACTGCTCTTTCCCAGTGAAAATACTGGTTATTTAAATTTTCTTCTCTATAAACAACTGAACAATAGATAGAAGAAGATATTGTCATGACACATGTGATCCATAGCAAATTTTTCTCTATCGCTTTCTCCAAATACAAGAATTTTTTCATTACATGGGAAGGCTGTGTTACTGTTGCTTATCTCTTGTCCACTGCATCATGATTTTCCACTTTTTACCTAAATACTTTTACTTATTAAATCAATTTAATCTCCTAAATGATCTCCAGAGACTTTTCCACATGTAGCATGCACCAAGGGCTATTTACGGAGCATATATTTAATTATTGTAGGGCCTTCATTAGCATAAAGCAAATTTGCTTTACAAGTTTGAAAGTGATCCTTAATACCCCTTTTCAGTCACTCTGGTGAGCACTGATTCAGTTTCATGAATAAATTTGTTTTTTAAAAAATATTAAGTGCCCATTCAAAGTGTTGGGATTACAGGCGTGAGACACGGCTCCCGGCCTATGTATGCCTTTCTATGCACACATTGCTCTCCTGTGTTTTAAGTTTGTCTTCCCAGCCAGACTTCCCAGCACGGAGTTAGCAGAGAGCAAATACGTGCCTAGTGTGCACTGGCTTGGAAAGCCTGCTACTTCTTGAATCAGAAGGCAAATTTAAAAAACAAAAAACCAAAAAACCTCAATGCATTATAAACGTTGTGCAATGGTCCTGATGATATTTTAGTTAATGATATTTATTAGGCTGTCTTTCTGCTGAATTGAATCAAATAGAAGTCTCAATCAGAAATTTTTTTATCCTGGGGACAGCCCAGTTCAAAAAAGAAGTACCATAAAACCTGGAGGAACACTCCTTTCCTGGAATGTCAGGTCCAAAATATGTTCTTCCGGGATGTAAAATGGGGATGACAGAGAATGGAAATATCAATCTGAAAATAATTCTGAAGGTTGCCAAGGTAAACAACTATTTCTGAGGCCCAACTCCGGACCAGGCATAGCAATGGCACTTTCTCATTTTATCTCATTAAATCTGCACAAATAACCCAGTGAGGTGGATGTGCTGATATTCCTTTTATAAACCTCAATGAAGTGAAATGTCAGACTTCCACCATAGGTTGGGACAGTCTGCAACCATTCAAAGACATATTTTCCACAGGGGACTAGTTTGATCATGAATTAAAAAGCACAGAATTCCATAGGTTGCTTTTTGGAGCAGTGTGACTGAAAAGGTAGTTTAACATCTAAATGTTAGGCAAACATCAAAGAGAGGCAAGCATCTACATTTTGAAAGGAGGGGCCCCAATCTCTAGGAAAGGAGTGGGGTAAAGGATGGGAGAGAAGGCTGCATAGATGTTTTGAAGAAAGACCTCTCTTGTTCTTCAGCTGCCATACCTAGGACTAATCTTGACCTAGAAATAGCTTTGTTATCTCACACTATCCATGACCCTCACATCAGAAAAATGTGGTGAAAGGGAATATTTGGATTGGCAGAGGCATGGCTTGTACACACAGAAATCAATTTGTTAGGTTCAGCATTTGAGGATCATAGTATTCCAAAATGTCCTGGGTTATGTAGATGGAGCCAATAATTTCTGTCCTCAAAGCTTGTGCTGGAGTTGAAAAAAGTGTCATCACCCAAGTTATATATCCAATTTCTAAGGATCAATAGGCACATGATCAACAAGCCCTAGACATTTCTATGCCTAAATTTTAAAACATTCCTTTTTAGGAAAATTCCTTTTTTTCCAATTTTTATTTTAGGTTCAACGGATATATGTGCAGGTTTGTTACATGGGTAAATTGCATGTCATGCGGGTTTGGTGCACAGGTAATTTTGTTACACAGATAATAGCCTAATACCCAAAACGTAGTTTTCATTCCTCACTCTCCTCCCACCCTCCAACCTCAAGTAGATCCCAGTGTCTATTGTTGCCTTCTTTGTGTCTGTGTATACTCAATACTTAGCTCCCACTATAAGTGAGAACATGCAGTATTTGGTTTTCTGTTTCTATGTTAAGGACATGATTTGTTGTTTATTAATGGCTGTGTAGCATTCCTCTGCGTATATGTATCACATTTTCTTTATCCAGCCACTGTTGATGGACATCTAGGTTGATTCCATGTCTTTGCTATAGTGAATAGTACTGCAATGAACATACACATGCATGTGTCTTTATGGTAAAATGATTTCTTTTCTTTTGGGTATATACCCAGTAATGAGATTGCTAGGCCAAATGTTAGTTGTCTTAAGTTTTTTGAGAAATCTCCAAACTGCTTTCCACAGTGGCTGAACTAATTTACATTCCCACCATCAGTGTATAAGCATTCCCTTCTCTCTACAATCTCACCAGCATCTGTTATTTTTTTGACTTTCTAATAACAGCCATTCTGACTGGTGTGAGATGGTATCTCACCCTGGTTTTGATTTATATTTCCCGAATGATTACTGACATGAAGCATTTTCATGTGCTTATCAGTCACATGTATGTCTTCTTTTGAGAAGTGTCTGTTCATATACTTTGCCCATTTTTTAATGGGGTTGTTTTTTGCTTGTTGATTTGCTTAAGTTCCTTACAGATTCTGGATATTACAACTTGGTTGGAGGCATAGTTTGTAAATATTTTCTCCCATTTTGTAGGTTGTCTGTTTACTTGTGCTGTGCAGAAGCTCTAAGCTCTTTAGTTTAAGTCCCTCTTGTCAATTTTTTGTTTTTGCTGCAATGTCTTTTGGAGTCTTCATTATAAAATTTTTTCCAAGACTGATGGACTGATGTCCTGAATGGTATTTCCTAGGTTTTCTTCCAGGGTTTGTACAGTTTTAGATTTTACATTTAAGTCTTTAATCCATCTTGAGTTGATTTTTATATATGGTAAAAGGAAGGAGTCCAGTTTTAATCTTCTGCATATGTATGCCTAGATTTTCTCACTGTAAACTGTAGATAATGGTCTCTGTCTTTCCGCATTGACAGAGATGACAGAGATGAGGACCACATGGGATGTATACACAGGCTCTTCATAAATTTAAAATTGTTAAAAATCTCTAAGTTTCTTCAGCTATTTTTAATCATAGCCTTTGAAATTTTATAAATGACACAGTTCTGCTTCCCCTAAAAATGTACAAATGCACATACGCAAATATACACACAATTATTTTGGAGAGTTCATAGAACCCTGAAGTCACGATGAAGCCTAGATTGATAGCCAGTCTTACAAATTTGTTTGGGAAACTCCCTAAAAGTCCTTTCTCTGGGGCACAGGATCCCCTCACTCATATATGTAATGATTTTTTCTTCTCAAAGATTAGTAATTTGACTATTTCTTATAACTCTCAAAGTTTGCAAGGATCTGCATCTCTTCTCAGATTATGTCATGTATGTGCGATGAGAGTCGAGAACATGAGAAGTCTGCAAGTATTTTGTAAAGAGTCTCTCCTTTCCTATATTATTATTTCTACAAAAGAACAGGGAGAAATGTGACCAAATTAGGTAAGGGACCCACAATTTTTACCCCAAGGGAAATTCCAAAGGAGGCAAAATATGACGCCCTGACCCCTGTGAAAAGTCACCCAACTGACCCCAACAAAGGCCTTCTCAGGGCTTTGAGCAGAGCCTAACAGTTCACCCACATCACTAAACAGCCCTTGGGAGCTCCAGAAGTGTCACTCAGTCAAGGAATCCCACAAGTCTTAGAGGGACTAACTGGCAAGAACCATAGCTGGATGGCATTGTAACTGCAAGAGAAAAAAAAAAAAAAAAGACCCAAACCCTTTGGTGGGTTCCTGTCTCCTGGGATCCTGAATTTTCTGTCTCTTTATATTAACAGAATTAAGCCCAGGTATGTCCCAGAGAAGGTAGCCAGACCTGTTTTTGGCAAATAAAGAAACAGGTCTTCCACTTTACCTTTCTGGCTGTGTTTTCTATTAGTACACCCTTCCGTGTCAGGAAAGGCTGGAATGCTGACATGTCAGGGGCCTGTGCTCACACCTTCCCTGCCTGCACTGTGCTGTTTTTGGATTCTTAAAGTGGATTATAAAAGAGCAATTATACAAATTTGATTACATAATATAATAAACAATTGTAGTTGCTGCTAACACTAATTAAGGAACACCAGACTCCTCCAGTGCCACATGCACAGTAGACGGAGTTCAGAGAAGTTGACAACAGGTTTTCTGGGGATGGAGAAAGCTCCTGTGGTCCACCCTTGGAGCCACGGAAGAACCTGGCAGTGACCGCAGCAGGACCCAGCCCGACCTTGACTAGCCCCTACCTTCCTCCTACTCCTGCCTGTGACCACAACTAGCTGACTCAGTCTTTGCAGCTGTAACTTTGTAGCCTAGAATCTGTCTCTGACACTCTATCCCTCTGCCTTGACCTTAGGTAGGGTTCCCACTGTGTTTTGCCTGGTATACCTGGTCTACACAGGCAGCCAGATTGATCCCAGTGATCAAACTCACACATATTTCAACAGTCTTCTTAGGTACACATGCACATTTGGCTGACTGTGAGGTAGCGTGGTGGGGAGGGGTGGGGATATCCAGAGATTGGCATTAACTTAGCTGTTGACCTGGTCACCCTGGCTTCCACAGAGACACACTGGTGACACAGATTTAGCCATCACTGGTTTTCATCAGATGAGCAGGGTCATGGTGGAAGGGCCCACAGGCTGTCTCAGCTGCCCCACCTATTCTTTCAAGCCTCTGAGCTACTTTCCTTGAAGAACATAATCCACTCAGTAAGATGCATCATGTGCCACACAGCTAACTTGCTCGTACCTTAGGCACCTGCCCTTACCAGGTTGTGCTCCTTTTTCCTATGATCATCTGCATAACTGTGCTTCTCAACTTTCACATGTGTCCAAATGACCCAGAGAGCCTGTCAACATGCATAACATTTTGTAATTAAGGGAATTAAGCCCATATATGTTCCAGAGAAGGGAGCTGAGCCTGCTTTTCCAAATAAAGAAATGGTTCTTTCATGTTACCTTTCTGGCTGTGTTTTCTTTTTTTTATCAATATACCCTTCTGTGTCAGGAAAGGCAGAGAGCTTGTTAACATGCAGGTTCTGATTCAGTAGGCTTAGATAGGGCTGAGATTCTGCATTTCCAGCAAGCACCAGATAAGGCCCATGCTGCTAGTCTGTGGACCACACTTTGAGTACTAAGCATCTTTGAGTGCTAGTTCAGGACCCGCAGAGAGGGAGGGCTGCTCAAAATCTTTATGTAGGATTTGAACATAAGCCTTGAGTTTCACTGTGGACTTTGCTCCCTACCCCAACCTTCCTGGCCTCATGTCACTAGTCTAATCTCTTCCTTCACTGCTCCCCTCACTTTTGTTCCCAAACATTTCTTTATAAATAAAGTTCATGCCTCGTTGTGTCACTCTCTTGCTGCTCCCCTCACTTTTGTTTCCAAACATTCCTTTATAAACAAAGTTCATGCCTCATTGTGTCACTCTCTTGCTTAAAATTCTCCAATACCTCTCCATCATGCTTAGAAAACAAACTTCTTAATATGGCATTTATGGCTTGTTATACCCTATGCCCCATCTCCCCACTGCAGCTACCACATCAAACCCTGCAATTCCTACATGTGTCACAGCTGTTGCCTCCAGGCTTTAAGCACATTGCTCTGTGTTTTGAAACCTCCTCTTTCCAGCCTATCCCTTTCTTTCAGGCTCCACAAAGATTCCACTTCCTCAGAGTACTCAACCCATTCTTTTGTGTTGTCTGTTTACTTCTTTGTTCCCATCACTGACAGAGCCCCATGAAGGCAGAAACATGTCCTTACTGTCACATATATAATGTACCATTGGCAGCACAAAGCATAGGCTTGGCTCAAAGGAAGTGCTAAACAAGGAAGAAAGCTGAAAAGGAAAAAGGGAAGGAGGGGAAAGGAAAGGAAAAGGAAAGGAAAGAAAGACAAGAGTTGCCTTTACTGACTTTCTTTTTCTCCTGCCACTCCATCAAACAATCAGGTGTCAATTGCCAGGCTAAAGATAATATCTTCAAAGTTTCTGAAACATTTTTAGTTCTGCCAACGATTCAAGAAAAGGAAATTAGCACTTCAGACTCTTAGTCACAAAATATGCATTTAATACCTAGGCAAATTACCAAAGTATAGAAACAGATGCTGAATAAGTCATACAGGCCATAGCACTTTTGTAATAGAAGGAGACACTTATGATTATTATTTTGAATACATTTTTACAAATGGCAAACTCAGTGATTGCCTTGCCACAGAAGAGATGCCAAATTTCAGTGCTGAGAACTATGAAGTCACTATCTGTCTATGTCGCTCATTCCTCCCTCCCTTCTCTCCACAAAGCAATAGAGATGTCTACAAGGCTAGACATAGAGAAAGCCAGCCAGATAAGATGTGGCTCTGGCCTTCAAAGTGTTCACAGAGGCGACTACTCACTCACATGTCCCACATGTGGGCAGCCAACATATGCTTGGCATAAATGTCATGGTATGGACACATCCGCCACAAGGAAACCAGTCAGAGACGAAAAGACTCTTCTCAGAATTCTGCTGCTTAAGAAATGCTTTACAATTCCATGTTGTCACTTCTGGATTTATTAAAGGTCATACAAAAAGCAATATCTTTTCCACCAAAAAAAAGCAACCTTTGAATTAAGGTCTGCCTAAAACTACATTTCACATTAATGAAGACTACATTATTAAAATGGATTTTAATTTTACTGTGTTACTCTCGAGTTTGGGGGGAAAAAGTGATTAAAGAGAATGCTTTTCTCCCCTTGGGTAGATTTTCGCACCCACTTGGCCTAATTATCCCTGGCTGAAGGCTCATCCAATTGCAGCTGGACTCTCCCAGTGTGGAGAAATGTCTGTCTGCTCCTCCAGGGGCTGAGGCACTTGCAGGGACAGCAGCTCTGACACCACTCCAGGGAAGCCCCGAAGGAACAGCATTACATCAAATGATTATGTAAATTTGACTTCTAACAAGTAATTGAAATAGATTGTTTACATTTTTCCCTATGAAAACTTCATGAGACATTAGTCCCAACCCCCAAAAGAGGCAGAACCAAACAGTTGTGAATCTCAGCTGTAGCCACAGGACATGGAAATTTTCTCCCAGTTTATTCTCAAGCCATCTACCCCTATTTCACCATGAAGGTACAGCACATTCTTTGGAAGACCTTTAAGTAGTATGGATTCCCAAAGACAGGACCATATCTGGTTTACTCTGTTCCAGATCCAAGTACACTGCTCAGCACAGGGTGGGTACCAGTGAACCTCTGCTGAGTGACTCATAACTCACCCATAATCCCTCAGGACACATTTGCTGCACAAAAAGTTTCGTTGCTGAACAATGTCTATCTTCCTAGGACATTGTGTTATAGTCTTGTTTGGCTCTATCCCTCCAAAGAACAAGTTATTCTTCAAGTTTTTTGCCTAATAAAAAATTAGGCAAATATCTCTTGAAAGGGAATATTTGTGATTTCCTAAATGGAAATGACTTGCCTGGCATCCGAGGTCACAATACTTGTCTTTCTGAGCTTTCCCTGCCAGCTGTAAGCCATAAGCCAGGATGTAGAGCTGCATTAATGTTGATGCTGCCTCCCAGCTGTTGCCTGCGGGGTGGGGGTCTTTGGTGAGCATTCTAAACTCATGCCTTTCTAAACCCTTTCTTGACATCTCTAACTTGCACTATCAAGTTCTCTTGGTTGGGACCCGGGAGTTTCAGTAGTTTCCAAGGATGGTAGGTGAAATGCCGATAGCTAAAATTCATCACATAACAGAGGAAAGAAAATAGCCTTGCATATATTAAACAGTCTGAAGTACAAAGTAACTCTTTCCTTATCAGTCTCCCAATCCTCCATTTTCTCATCTGTAAAATGGAGATAATAATGCCATAGAGTTAGTAAAAAGGATAAAATGTGCAAACCAGCTATCTTGTACCTGGAATAGTGTAGGTGCCCAATATGGAAGCCATTCGCTGCTATGCCGCTAGCTTAGGTCACATCTGCTAGTTAGACCAGAATCTATAACCATGACCTGCCCCCACCTTGTCATTTCCTCCTGAGAGCTCCAGTCCCCAAAGCAACATGGTACCAGATTAGCCCTCTGCAGAATGCTGGTCCAAACCACAACATTGTCAGACTGCTCATACTCTCAGTTGGGCACGCTGATGTGATTTGCAAGGCAATCACGCTAACCAGAACATCTGCAGGTGTCCATTTATCTTCATCTAGGCTGAGATTTTCAACTGGAGTTGTTTGAACACAGAAATAACTTTAGAGACAGGGCGGCCTCTCTCTGGGCCCTGTTTGTTAGGTAACAGCTTACAGAGGTAGGGCCTAACCTGTACCAAGCTGGCTGGTGTATCAGACTCTCCATGGCTCCAGGAGTCATAGGGATGTGCTCAGAAGCAGCAGGGAAGGAGCAGGAACTGTGACTGGGAGCAAGAAAACAAAAACCCTACAGGCATCTCCTCCCTCCATGCTGCATCTCTCTTTAAATGGATAACTGAATTCCCATGAATTTCCAATGTGTCCAGGCTAACGGGTCCCCTAGAGATCATTTAATCCACTCCACATCTCTCCCTTTAAAATTAGATAAATGGAAGCCCAATGAGAGAAGGTGATTTATCCAAGGTCATATAGCTACTTAGTGGGAGAATTGAGTTTGAAATTTGACTTGAAAATCTGTAGACTGTAGTTCCTTCTATCTCTCATGTGTAGATGAAAATGTTATAAAGAAATAATTTCAAACATATTATGAAAGCACTCAATAGGAGGAATTCTATAAGGACCATTCATTCATGCAGTAATCCTGCACCAGAGTGAACTGGTAAAGTTGTTGTTACCAGGCCTTTACCCCTGTGGCTCTGTTACTAACAAGTCCTTCAGCCCCATCTTCATACCTGCAGGATGTCAGCTGCCCCTCTTCCGACTGCCAACAGATGTCTTCCTAGGTGCACATTGTTGGAAGCTCCCAGAGTGAATCTCACACAAGCAAGTCCATTGAATACATTCTGGCCCCCACATCCCTGCTACAGCCTCCTGCCCGCAGGGCAATGGAGACGAAGCCTTAGCCTCCTCTAGTGCTGCCCCAAACTGCTGCCACTTTCTCCTTTGGACTTGAAGCTGCTGCCTCTCTGCAGACCCAGGCATTTACTACCTACAGGAATCAGGAGAAAGCTCCTTGTTCCTGATGGTGGTACTTCCTCATGAGGCCCCTAAGCAGTGTGGTTTGTGTCTACACTTCAAAATGGCCCCTTTGCCTTTTCCTATACCCTATTATTCTGTGGGTGTTCAAAGCTAATGCTTTGCTCTGCCCAGGAAATGGACACTTCAAAATATTTCATATTGCCCTGCTCCTCCATCAGATACCCACAGACAGGTCTTTGAAGATCCTATCCCACACACCCATTAGTTCCTGCCCTTAGATGCCTGGGAGGCAGCAGGTCTGAAATGTGTTGGCATTTGGAACCACCTAGTACTCATACATCCTGCTAGATTAGAGAAGTACCTTAACCCTGGCAGCATCCCCTCAGGGAGCTTTTAAAAAATCCTTGTGCCTGGCCCAATCACAAAACAATTAAATCAGTGTCTATGGGTGTGGCCTGGGAATCCAAATATTTGAAAAGCTCTGGAAGGCAGGGAAAGTGTTTACCTGTGGAGGTATTTATTAACTGGGGTGAGGGATGGGGGAGCCTTCCAGAGTACTAGAGATGTTCCATGTCTTCATCTCTTGCCACATAAGGAGACAAAAGCTTTCTCTAGGGGAGACTATGAGGGGTGGAGGTGTCTTTACTGTTGATGAGCCCCCACGCTGCCCTCACACTCTCTCAGAACTGCCTTTCTCACTCAAATGCGACTCCCTTCAGAAGTATAAACAAGCACACCCAAAGCCATCAGGGGGCAGAACTGTAGCAAAGTAAATAAATCATCTCATTTTGTTTTACTTTAGAGATCCAGATGTTCCCTGCTCTCACGCTTGTTTTTTAAATGAAAGCAATCTACCTAGTGTGCCAGTTTGACGTTGATAATTTTAGGCATCAAAGCGGCTTCATGTAAATGTAGTTTTGGGCAATGTAAGGAAGCCAGAGCTTTCCCAAGGTGTCCCCATCCGTAGTGGGGCAAGAGAGGACCAGCTCTCCTGTTTGCCTGGGACTAAAGGGTTTCCCATGATGCAGGATTTTCAGAACACTAAGAAAGTCCCAAGAAAACCTTGATGAGCTTGTCATTTTACCAAGAATTAGGTCGTAATTGCTGCTAGTAGTTAGTTGGGCTCTCAATATGACCACGAAGAGACACAGAGTTAGAAACTGGAGGCCTGTGGTACAGACAGTACTGATAACCAAGTCAAGACCCCAAAGTCTACATCAAGGCCCCGTCATGATCTGCAGCTCACTTTTCTGAAAACCAAAGCCCATCTCTCAATGGCGTTCATCCTTAATTAGAAGAGGAGACCTCATAAACCCAGCAGGGTGGATGTGTTCTGCACTCTGTTTTCTGGAATCAGTCCATAACTATGGCGCCCAGGTATTGAGCACCAGGAATCCTGATTCAGAATCCTCACAATGACTAATAAGAGCATTATTATTTCCATCTTAATAACCCTAGATTCGGTCCCAAGTCCAACTGAATTCATAGCCCATATCCTTCCTACTGCACTGTGCTGCCTCTCAGGAGCAAATGAGGAAGCCTGACGTGTAAGCAGCCCCACAGGGAGCTGCTGAAAAGCCCGACACGTCTGGAATTCCTTCAGACACACCCCCGCCTTCCTACTCGCCCACATATGCCCCTGTTGCTCTCTTCCCAGCCCTTAGACTGATTAGTTTGACATTTTCCATTTTTGTTGAAACTTTAATAAAATATCACCAGTGTTAAGTGCACTTACTATGTGCTGGGCATTTTGCTATATATGGTACATTGTTTCAGGAAATCCTCATCCTCTGAAGTCAGTATCATGCCCATTGTGCAGGCAAGAAAACGCAGGCCTAGGAACATGAAATAGCTTCTAAGGAACATGTATAGCTTCTAAGCGGTACTGCAAGGTTTCTGATTCACATATGTCCGATTCCTTCACCTGGCTCAAACAGGAAGGGAAACAGAAAGGCCTCTAGAATGTTTCTTTGGACTCATGGTAGTAAAAGATCCACCAGAAGCAATTGCCCACTAAGAACCACAATTATTTACCAGAAATACTCTCTGATTGAAGGGGCAGGAGATGCATTCAATTAACATTTCATGCAGAGTCAAAATTCATGACTCTCCTGGGGAAAATAATAAAACGTCACCTTAATCATAATTAAAAATGATACTCCACTTTCATCTGATATGCATCTAAATCTATTTTAGTGTTATTAGTGTGGAAACAGATTCTCCATCAGTGTCATTCCTGGTTCATAAATAAGCTAAAGTAAAAGCAAAATAAATTTTAAGTTGGAAGGATCAACGTAAATGCGTTTTTACAAGTTGTCTTATTTACAGTCACAGATTCACAGTTTATTGAGTGCAAGCTTTAAAAAAAACCCATACATATCTGTACAGCTTAATAAGACTTTAAGAAAATATGAACATCAATGATACACATGTCCTAACTCAGTGCCACCAGCCTTGCAGGCTAGAGCGTGGGCCACGCTCTAAGGCATTCTCCTTCAGTAAGTGTGAGCTCACCAAGTGCAAAGCCACTGTCCAGAGCCATGGCAAGTCCCTGAATTCAGGAAGACTGGCACCTTTCTGAATCAGGGCAGGGCACTGTCCCAACAGAAATATATTGACTTTAGAGAAGGGAAAGATCTACTCATTGTGATCTAGGACATTCTCAACGCCAACATTTGTCAGTTGTTACATTTTTTTGTTTTTGGTGGCAGTGGGGAGTTAACGGTCTCTGGGGCATGGCAATGTGTTTATACCTCTAAGCTGTTGACCATACTGCACCCTCCCTGACTCTTGTCAGCACGGTGAATTCAGTTATCCTTCCACAATTTGTTTTAGTCATCATCTAGGTTAAGGATTGCACACTCCTTTTTCTTTGCACCTTCCAAGCCTTGTAAATTCATCATCTGTTCCATTTGTCCGCAGTTGGGACGTATCTTTATCTGTCTCTTTCAAGTCCTTGTATTTCTTGGGGATGGTCCTCGGTCTCCTTCATTTCTGTATTCACCATGCTCAGCACAGAGTCTGGCACAGAAGCAGTCACCTGAATATACTCACTGAGTTAAATTAGAATTAAATAAAATTTATTCCACCCTGGAACTTACATCTATTTGTCTTTTTCACAGATGGACTTTGATTTATTCATTCAGTAGGCATTCCTTCAATATCTGCTAAGCCCCGAGGAATAACAGCCAAGTGTAAAACACATTGCCAGCCCTGGAACACGTGGTTGTCAAGTTAGGAGACAGATGCCACACATACCGGAACAACTAGATCAGGGTCTTCCAAAGTACCTTCTGAGAAACCAAGACTCTTTGAAGAAGAGGCTCTGTGGTATGAGGGAGGGAAGCTTGGGGTACTATGCACACCTCCACTTCCCACAGAGGCACCTGCATGTTAGCACAGCTAAGGTCTGAATAGTCCACGGCATGATATGCTATGGCGTTTTCAAACCTTGACATTTCAAACTTTAATAAGCTATAGAACTTTAAAAATATATATAAGGCAAAATTAACATTTTGCTGAGTATTACAGAGAACAGACTGTAATAAACATTGAACTAGAACTACAAACTTAACAAGATATTAATACAAATGCAGTATAACACAAATAGGGTATTCACACAAATAAAAAGGGAATCTGTTTAGAAAGGGGTTCAATAGGATGACCTCTCCTTTGGTTAAGTGAGGCCTTGGTCTTGGAGAAAGGCCATTTTCTTACTGCAGTTAAGTTTGCATCAATAAACTGTTATTAAGTAGCTATTACATATGTGCCAGGCATGAACTTAGGGGCTAGGGTTGCAAAGATGAACCAGACACTGAATCAAGTATAAAGGCTGAACCTGGTGCTTTCAGTGCATGAGCGTGGTGTGTGTGTGTGCACACGCTAAGACAGGGACCCTTCCCACAAACATCATAGCCACCTAATTGGATGTAGAGTGGAGGAGAGAAAGGGGACACAGCATTTCTTGAAGGTTGTGGGGTGGGTCCCATACTATACAATGTCCTGAATGGCAGTGATGTCAGTTTGGCTTCACACTACAATAATTCCCTTCTAGCTAACTACCACATCACAAAACCCACCCTCATGCAATCAGGTAACCCCTCTCTGCACCCATTCCATTCCTTGCCACATCAGTCATGTGGTGTAGTCCTGGAGTGCCACATCCAGGTGCAGGCAGTACAAGAAGACCTCTGGCATGTTGCTACACAACCCTGGCTTGACAACTCTGCTCCTCTTAGCCACAACTGAATTCAGATGCAAGCGCTTCTTCCCTTAGCACTCAGCACAGCCAGCCTTCCTCTCTACTTTCCCTCTGGCACTTCTGTCAAACAGACACAACTCCTGACAGGAGAGGGACTACGGAATGGGCAGAAGGTGTGTGGCTATAGGTCTTGATTGTACAAAGAGGGGCCAGGTATACTCTGTGTTTTACCAGGCCTGGCTGTAGTCTGACATGCACTGACTGTGGAGCATCTCTCTTGGCCTGTTTTCTCACCTGCACCATTCAGGGAGATAAACTCTAAGCGTGTGCTTCTCAGATATTCATGTGTTTATAAATCACCTGGAGATTATACAACACCTGATGCAGTAGATCTGGGGACCTGATCTGCATTTCTAGTCAGCTTCCAAGGGATGCTGACGCTGCTAGCCCATGGACTTCACTTTGAGAAGCAAGACTCTAAGCTCTCCTCCCTCTCTCAGAGTCTAGAGTGTCCAGGTTTTCAGCCTAGTACAGTGGAGATCTTTAACTGTGTGCCTCAGCCGTCAAGCCCAAGTGTGGCACTTCCACTATGTATGGACAGCCACAGGGACACCCATACGACACGCACTCTTTGCAGTTGTGTACACATAGGTGCACAAGCATGGGCCCTCCCTCTTCTTTCCCATGTTCCCCCAAACTTCCATTCATTTACTAAACCACAGGCAAAAGACAGCAACATAACCCAGATGTCTCAGGACACCAAGACCCCTTTATAAAGATGTACTTATGGGAAGGCCCACTACCGACTTGTCATTTACCCATCAATGGTTTCCTTTCTGAAGTCTGGATAAAAATATTGAGTCTCAAATTAGCCCTTGGAGAGTAAGCAATCACATCCTAACTTGGGAAGGGAAGACCAAAGTCTATTTCTGCCCCCTTCCGTTAACAGCGGGCTTTACTGTGCGCCCCTCCCGTGTCACTGACCTCGTGCTCCACTCTGCCATGATAGGAGAGGGTGAGCTGTGAAACTTGGGAAGGCCTTTATTCCCAGGGTGTGGTTGCAGTAGCTTGGCAAGATTTCGAGCTTAACAGTGAGTCAGGAACAAGGAACAGCAGCTGGTGTTGATAAACGTGAACACACAGGAAGTTCAGTAGCCATGAGTGCATGTGTGGCTCCCATAGGTGAGTCCCAAATGGGGGCAGCATGGGGCAGCTCAGGCCCTTCCTCCAGGGCAAGGCCATAATGGTGCAGTGTTCCTAGGGGATGCAACCTCTCGAGGAGTGAGCACTTTTCCTCCACAGGCCGTTGGGCAGTGAGGACTCCGTCAGGCCCCACTGCCTCTGTGTATGCCAGACACAGGCATCCTGGGAAATGGGAATCATGTCCTCTCATAAAGCACAGAGTCCCATGAGCCCTTGCTTTGCTTAACAGCCCACAAGGGAAGGCGATGGCTGAGTGTCAAAATTCTTGAGGTCCATAAAACCCTGTAGTTCCCAATCAAGTGGAAAAAGCAGGGGTGCAGGCCATGCCTCTGTCTTATTTTGGAAAATGTTAACTTCCTTGGGCTCTGGGAGGTTGAACTCAGAGAACAGAGGCTCGAGATGAGGCACACCGAGCCTCCAATATGACTCTTTAAGTAAAGAATACCCTCAGAAGTTGGCCCATGGAAGACTTAGGGCCACCTTTTCCAATATTATATTTCAAATGTACTTTCTTCACATTTCTGCTCATGCCTCAAAGACAGGTTTTCATGGAAAGTATTGGAGATGCATTTAACAATAGTGACATGGTTTCTATTAGTCTTTCTCAAGTAAACTCTCACTAATTCCTGAAATGACCAGGTTTCTTCTATTTTTATGTATTTATAAAATACCATGGCCAGGTGCAGTGGCTCACACCTGTAATCCCAGTACTTGGGGAGGCCAAGGTGGGCAGATTACCTGAGGTCAGGAGTTTGAGACCAGCCTGGCCAAAATGCTGAAACCTCATCTCTACCAAAAATACAAAAATTAGCCAGGTGTGCTGGCGGGTGCCTGTAATCCCAGCTACTCAGGAGGCTAAGGCAGGAGAATTGTTTGAACCTGGGAGACGGAGGTTGCAGTTAGCCAAGATCGCGCTATCGCACTCCAGCCTTGGCGACAAAGTGAGGGTCCATGTCAAAAAAATAAATAAATAAATAAATACTGCCTACGTCCTCTGTAGCACACAAGGCAATTGGATTAAATAGACTGTGCCTGTCAAAGGCCAATTTTCCTTCCTCACAGGAATGCTCCTAGGACTCCATTTGTTTTGTTCTCTAGTATATCCCCGGCCTCCAGCACAATCCTTGGTACACAAGTGCCTAAGCAAAATGTGTTAAATGAATGAATAAATGAATACACAGTCAAATCATTTGTGAAGAGGAGTCTGGGAAACTAGAATCAGGGGTAAGAGGTCTAGGAACAGTTACAGGACATCAGTTAAGATTGGAGTTAAGTGCAGAATCAGCTCCTTCTCGGTCAGTTCTCACATGTTTATTCTCCATGACCAGATCTTCAAAAGGGGCCTGGACCACAGATCAAGGTCAGTGGACTCATGGAACATTGAGTCCACTCTCCTCTCCCTCGTCCAACATGGATACTAAGATTTAAGCCCTCACACAACACTTTCTCACTGAACACAGGCTTACCCTTAGAATATTGGACAAGAGAACATTCCTAGCAATCATTGCTAATTGATTAGAGATGTCAGGAGATATGAAACCTATTTACCATCCTGACCACGGGCAGCAGGGATGGGTAGGCACAATTTGACAAAACGGGTATAAGTCATACCATGAGATGGCACTCTTAGTATTCTTTTCTCGTTTTCTTTGAAATTTTACTATTTTTCTAAAAATATTAAGAACAGAACACATAGAACCATAACTACAAGTCACGATTTCTAAGCGGATTTCATGCATTATCATTTTCCATGTCTGTCACCTTGTCAACAGTTACAGTCCCTGATCTCCTGAGATCCTGGTACATTACAATCTGATGATGGTAGATACATGCCACTCCTGACCTCAGCCTCCTAATTGGTGGCCAGCATGCCATCCAGGAAGAGAACGGTTCTTTCATGGAGAGGGGATATAGAAGCAGGGATCCTAGTAATGCCACACAAAAATTTAGTTGCTTTTTTTTTACCCCACTTGCAGAACACTTTTTACCCCATGCTCAGTCTTCATTGCTTCAGTCTCTCAAAGTTAGCTTGTTCCGGTCTCTCTTCCTCCTTAACTCCCTACTTTGCTGCTTTGGCAAGAGTAAGGTCAAGGATCACCTACCTTCAGCAAAGTCCTCACCCCTTGGCTTGTGGGAAGTGTGTTAGCATCCTGGCAGTAAGAGTGCTATCCATGTGTGTATCACTTTATGCCTGTATAAATGTTATCTTATCTGCCCTTTCAACAAACCTGTTAAGATGGTATTATCACATGGTCATCATCCGATGAGTAAATGAGCCTCAAGGAAGGTTTATAACTTGCCAAAGGTCACACAGTTGGTAAATATTACAGCTAGGTAAGGGGCTCAAATCTTGTTTCCAAATATCGTTTTCCTTTCACATTGCCCTGCAATCCCATGACTATTTTTTTGTCCGTATAACTAGCTCAGTACTATATGGTAGTATTTTATATGTATGTGTATGTATATATGTATATGTGTGTGTATATACATATATAATATATGGATGGATGGATATATACACACATATGTGTTTGTATATATATGGATGGATGGATATATATACACACATATATACATATGTATATATAACCATCCATCCATATATACACATACACACACACACACACACACACACATATATATATAGAGAGAGAGAGAGAGAAACCAGGTGCAATTAAGGTATAGCTTTATGGCCAGAGCTAGGCTGGAGCTTGGGGAAATGCCAAGAGCAGAGGTGAATTCACAGATGGAATTCCTGCGCTCAGGAAAGGTAGAAAGGCATATCCTGCCCTCTGCAATAATATCCTACAAGATGAAATTTGCCTCTGTTTTAAAATGTCTATTTTAGTTTTATATATATACACATATATATACACACATATACACATATATATGAGTGTATGTATACACACATATATATGTATAAACACAGATATATATACATACACACATAATGTATATTTTTTCGTATTTTATCATCATTGAAATCATGTTGTATTTTACAATCAATGGCATCTCACAATCTCTGGCCTGGCTATAGTCATGATGTAGTTGTAACTGATAATGTGTACACATCAAAATTTGCAGAAGGGCTTTTAGCACTTGGAGAAAGTCCTGGACACAAAAATGGAGCACTTTTTAGAAAATACTGCATTAGCAATGCTCTTACCGACACAGAGGATGATATTGTGTGGAAAAACTTGGACAATTCTGAATTGCAAATGATTACAAAATTGAGTCTTTGAATACAGAGCTGATTTGGGAACATTTCAACCATTTAATTTTGTCTATATTATATTATCATTTTTAAGTATGCATAAGAGTGATGATATTCATTTATTCATTTTAAAAACTCCTTTAACAAGTATGAAGTAAAAACTCTAAGCATTAAGAAAGCATTGTGTCATAGTTTAGCCGGCAATGTTTTTCCTTTCCTAGTGGTACGTACAATGACAATTGATATCATAGGTTTGATAAACTGAGCTCACATATGTAGTATGGGTATGTATTCATATGTGTATGTATTTGTATGTGTGTATCTATCCTGCAACTCTAACAAAAACAAGCTGCAGGTCTGGACTGAATCAAAATTGTGGAGCTAACTCATTTTGCTTTTCATATTACCAAGCACTCTGTCCTATTCTCATAGCCAGTATCTGGGGATACTGGCAGCAAAAACTAGGGTTACTGAAGTCTTCTTGCAACCCAGATGTGGCAAAAGATTGCTGGGATAGAAGATGAGATAAAAAGTACATTTGAGAAAAGTACAGCAATATTATTTCCGTGTGTCACTTGTATTTTCCTCCAAATGAATGCCTTCAATTCAGTTGAGCAATCTAACTTTCCTTTTAGAACCATATCCACTGTATATTACACCATCAATGCTGAACTAAAACTCTGGAATTCAAATCTCTTCTTGCCTTAATCGTTCTATTATTTCAATGCATCACAAATTTCTTTGTAGCCAAATCCAAGGCTCTGAGGCATTCTTGAAATAGTCTTTTTAAAGCTGACATTTTTTAATCACCACTAGCTCAAATTAAAATGGTTTTGACATAGTGTTCTGAGAAGGCCCAGTGCTTAATAGCAAACACTCCTCATGTATTAAGCAGGATTAGTCATTCTAATTCTAAAAAGATCCCATAATGAGTGTGCTGCAATGGATATTTTAAAAGTTGGGCCAAATTTTCTTCTTTTTTTATTCTAATGTCATGAAACATAAAAAGAAAGTTCTACTTCTGAAAATGAAGAGAAATCTCTGATTACCAATTATAAAATGAGATGCAGAAAAAATGGTTAGGGTTCAGACTTATTATTTCTTTTTCCTAGAACTAAAATAAATCAAGAATGGTTGCTTCTGGAAAGCATAGATATTTTTTTTTTCTGTTCTGTGCAGGAATGTTCCTAAAATAGAAAATTGAGAACTTTACCTAGCTGAAAACCATGCATAATTCAGTGTAGAGAGTGAACCGTAATCTCTTTACACTGTTTGGGTAAATGGTTTGTGCCCCAAAAACAGGAATTTTCCAGAGAGCACTGAAAAGTCAGATTATATTTCTATTCAATACAAATATCTGTCACAAGTAGAGGCTCTGGAAGTCTATCCTGTGGCCCCAAAGGGTCAGAAGAAATGTCTTCTGTCCTCAGATGTAAGATAGGATGCAAATATAGCATTAGAGTTAATGCCTTAAAAAGCATCCATGATTATCTCTGAACACAAAGATAAGCAGACTGGACCAGTCCCTTTGAATACTGAATAGGTTGATGTGCAAACACATGCTGAGGTCCTTGCTCTGTAATTGGGAACCACCAAATTATTAAGATTTTGACTTGATTTACAGAAATGCTTTTGAGACAGCACAGCCTAAAGTGGAAGATTATGACTTCAAATTCCTGGGTAATTGTTAACTGTGCAAGCCTGGGCAAATTATTCAATCTCTCTGTGCCTCAGTTTCACCATCTGTAAAATAAATATAAAAACAGCATCTAATAGGACTTCAACTTCACACTATGATGAAATAATAGAAGCTTTCTGCCTTAAACAGAACACTGGAAAAATGTATTAAACTGGCTGTCAGGTATTGTACAACAGGTAGCAAAAAATAATGATCTCTGAAAAAAACAGAAATAAATGACGTAAATGTTATGTCCCAGCTTACTGCCTGGCAAGATTTTCCAGGCTGCAGTACAAGGAGAGAGTACACAGACAGAGCTTAGCAGTTTCCCTGCATTAAGAAGTCAGAATCAGAAGTTCAGGAAAGTTAAGGCAGTTATTATGTATGGGGAAGAGTATAAGAGAGGAAGGAGATGCATAGAGAGACAATCATGGAGATCTTCAGAAGGTTTTCCTCAAGTCCTTGAGCACTGATCAGAAGATGCACATGAGAAAACTACCAAGGCTGAGGAAAAACTACTAAAAAGGAGCTGGCAGAATAATCCCTGGAGCTCTTACAGTGCTAGAGATAGTTTGTCTTCCCACCAGTCAGTGAGGAAAAGCCTTGTAATACATGAGACATGGAGTATTGCCTCAGTAGTGGGAACAAATTATCCCTAGAAAACAGCTGATCTGTTCCCACCTAAAAATGCTTAAAAACAAGTCTTGAAAAGCTCAAACTGATTCCAAATAATTTAAGTGCATGCCAGAACAAATTACCAAATTATTTCCAGGAATGCATAAAAATCTACCAACTAAACAACATAAAGTTCACTATGTCCAGAATCCAATAAAAATTATTTGGCATGCAAAGAGGCCAGAAAACATGACTCATAATAAGGAGAAGAAATAGTTCATAGAAATAGACCCAGAAGTGACACAGATAATGTAATTAATAGATAAGAACATTAAAATATTATAAATATATTCCATATATTCCAGAAGTAAGAGAAAAAAGAAAGCATGAGAAGGAAAGACAGTGATATTTATACACACACACACACACACACACACACACTATATATGACATGCAACAGAACTTCTGAAATGAATAAAAACATTGAGATTAAAAATACATTGGCTGAGATTAAAAAAAGATTAGACACCATAGGAGAAAGAGTGGTGAACTTGAAGACATAGCAATAGAAACTATCCAAAATGAAACAGAGAAAAATACAACTGAAAAATTAAATGGATAGAGCATCAGTGAGCTCTGGGATAGGAAGACAAGCAGCCTAACTTACATATAACTGGATCCTTAGAAAATGGGAGTGGAGGCGGGAGAAGCACTTGAATAAATAATTATTTGAAATTTAGCAAATTTGATGAAACCACGAGCCAAGAAGAAGCTCAATGAGCCTGAAGTGGAAGAAATGACAAAAACACAAAGTACATCACAATCAACTTGCTGAAAACCAGAATTAGAGAGTGACAGCTTTGAATTAGCCAGAAAAATGCAAATTACACATAAACTAAGATGGACAGCAGACCTCTCAGACTTTCCATCAGAAACAATACAACAATACAAGTCAGAAGACAGTGGAACAACGTCTTTAAAGAACAGTTAAAAAAATAGAAATTAACTCTTACGGCTATGTTAAGGTTTAAAAGAGGCAATTACTATTTAAAAATTCTTACAATGGCACAAAAAAGTTGATATTTAAGTATTTGGTAAATTTTAAAAAATGAAGTCATAGAGTTTCCCAAGGGATACAAGAAATTTAGGTGTGTGGAGAGACCCATAGAAATCACCAATTCCAAATCTGTGCTTTTACAGGGTTGTTACTTGAGGCTCAGAATGTGGCTAACACTTGCTTAGGAACACACAATGAATTGCAGGCAGGAACTCATGGGTCCTCTTGACACCGTGTGCTACAGTCACCATCCGTGACCAACCATCCTATTTTCTCCAGCTTTATTCCCACTGCTGTTCTTCACTACTACCTCCTTTCCAAATCTCTTGCTTTTGTTAAGCAACGTGTTTATCTTCATTTTCTTCCTTCCAACAAATAAACTGTCCTCACTTTCTCTAATCAGCGCCCCCCACCACCACCTACTCCTACAATCATAAGGCATTCATCTACTCAGTAGGAGAATGTTTATGAACCCTGGGGGTGTTCTAGGGCTTCCCTCTTAACCCCTACCTCTCCTAGCCTCACTGGTTGAATAGCTCTGGAATCTGCTGGTATAGACAAGGTAGAGAGCAAAGGGTTCTCGACAGAGAATAGTGGTGAGGTAAGCCAGAAGAAGACCAGACTCTACCAGTCATAGCAAACCAGAAGACTAATTAGAACCACTCAGACCCACGGGAGGATCCCCAGAGCTGCACACAACTGGACACAGCTTAGGTCCTGGTCTATCAGTTAACACCATTATCATGAAGCATGTGCTTAAATTTCTCTCAATACAGACCACTCTGCTTCCATACCCAGCAGCACTCAAGGTACTGCCATCCTTTTTCTTGGAGGGCTACATGGCTGACTGGAAAGTCTTTATGGAAAGAAAAGGGTAATAAGGGTGGCTTGAACTGTTAGGGCCCCCATCTGGCCTTCAGGGGCCAATCATGGGGAGAAAATCTACTACCTGAGGCAATGTACATTAATCAGTCCATTGTGCCCAGCTATGTGCAAAAAGCCATGTACTAAAAGCATGGAGGACACAATGAATATATTTTGAAACTTCAAGGTGATAGAAACATTTGTCATATTATAGTTAATCCTCAAAAGCACCTTGAAAAATTAATATTATTCCTATTTTATAGTTGAGGACATAGAGGCTCAGAGAGGTGGAATGACACAGCTAAATAAACGCCCAAGGAGATAAGTCTCATGTCCAGTGAAACCACTTCTTCTGAAGTTGTGTGAGCTCTGGGAAAGAAGGGAAATTTGTGGGTGGTAGCCATAGTGGCTGGGTGGCTTCTGCAGAAGACAGAGCTGCTGCAGAATATTAAGAGACAGGCAGAGAGGAGGAGCAAGAGAATGCAAGCTTGGGAGAGCTGCATGGATAAAGTAATGGTGCAAGAACAACCAGGGCAGCACACAGGGCAGTAAGGAGACCTGCCAATGTAGACAGAAGGCTGAGTGACATCAGAGCAAGTGAAACAGGTAGAGCCACAGTTCTGATCTTCTCATGTAGGCATTGGAATATACCAAAGGTTTCACGAAGAGGGATAGCATGAAGGAAAGCAAGCATTAGGAATCTGGCTGTGATAGGGAATTTCTTGTCATGGTGCCAGCACACAGGCAAATAAGACCACAACAGCTGACACATATTAAGCATTTTAAAATAAACCAAACACTGTGATAAGAGCTTGACATGATTCATCTACTCTCCATTATGACCTTGGTAGTTAGACGTTACCTTCACTGACCACATTTTACAGAGGCAAAAACCGAGACCCTGAGATAAGTTTGTATCTTGTTCCAGTTTACACCATTGGTAAGCAGTGGACCAAATTTAGGAACAGGCCCTGAGATTCCAGAGCCTATCCTCCATGGCCTGGCAACTAGAGTGTGGTCTAGACAGCAGCAGCGGTGGCAGTAGCAGCATCACCTGCAAGCAGTGGTATTTGTACTTGAAGATCTTTTCCTTAATGAATATGAAAGTACGTACAAAAACATAAAGCATTATCAAAGAAAAGGTATTAGAAATGCCTTTCAGCCATGGAAATTGGATTTGTGACCGTGACCCTTTCTCGGGTTATGCCTTGCATATTTGAATCTCTTTGAATCTCAGCAGCACAGGGCTGAGTGGGCCCCGATGCTCATGAACAAAAGCTCTAGAGCAGGTGTCAGCACACTGTTTTTTGTTAAAGGACAAAGAATAAATATTTTAGGCTTTGCAGTCCATATGGTCTCTGTCATGACTACTTAACTCTGCCACTGTGGCATGAAAAAAGTCATAAACAATACATAAATCTATGAGTGTGGTTGTGTTCCAATAAAACTTTATGAAAACAGGTGGTGAGATGCATTTGGCCCTCAGGCTACAGCTTGCAGCACCCTATTCTAGAGCATCAGCTATTCCCCTCTGGAAGAGGGGTTATGGAAGGAGAAAGTATGCTTCAAACTAAACAGACATATTAAAAAACCACCTGGATGCAGGATATTTCAGTGGAGGGCAAGGAAGTTTTGGATCCTGGGTATCTGAGATTAACACCACAAGCTTTAACAAAGTCAAGAAGAGTATCAGACCATTTATGGCAGGGAAGACTTTGCCCATTCATATCAAATTCATGTTAGATGGGCTCTTTGGAATAGAAGGAAATGTAATCTAACATATGCAATTAATTTTTGTATATTCAGCTTTACTGAATGACTACTATATGGCAGATAAGATAAATACAGGATAAATAATGAAGTATTCCTTTTCTCAGAGAGTCCATAGCTCGAGGAGGAAGGAAGATACAGCCAAACCAGGGAAGTGCTTCATGGAATAGAGCTAGCCATGGGGTGAAGCATGAGCTTGGAGGAGAACACCTATACAGACCAGAATCTGGGAGTCAGGAGCAGCTCATAAAAAGAAGGTCAGCCTCTGTTGAGGCCTGAGGATTTAGCGAATGTGGAGTCAACCAAGTGTCAGTGGAGCAGAGTGAGCAATACATAAAGGCAGAGGCAGGAGGAAACACAGCAGTTAAAGCAATGCAAGTGCAGAACCAGAGACTTGAGTCTGAGAAGGAAAAGCGGGGTGCTGGGGCGAGGGAGAATCGAGGGTCAGAGTATCAAAGACAAAAGGCATTTAACACTCTCTGAAGGAGTGGGGCTCAATTCTTAGGGTAATAGGGCACACTGAAGCTTTCTAAACCATCAAGAAATTACATCCGCATTTCTCTTTTTAAAACCTGGAAATCTTGGTACTAAGGTTTTCTCTATGGAAAATGGACAAAGTGAGGGGAGGCAGGGCATGACGGAGGGGAGGTCAGTCAGGAATTCTGGCAGTCACCCAGGAAAGAGCTGATGTTCTGAACTAAGCTAGTGACACAGATCAGAGAGAGAGGGTAGTATAACAAAGAATTATGGAAGTAGGACTGATCAATATTGAGATGTCAATGGTGAAGATAATCAAAGAAGACACTCAAGTTTCTGGCTGAGTAACTGGGTGGATACTGGCACCATTCATTGCATATTGAATACAATAAGGGGGTAATATTTGGAGGACAAGTAATGAGTTCATTCTTGGACATGCTGACTTTGAGTGTCTGTGGAACAGAAGAGACCAGTAAACATGCTGAGAGGATAGGTACATTGGACTAGAACCTTAGCAGGGAGATCTGGGCAGGAGGTTGGGATTTGGAACATTAGCTCGTACTGTGATCAAAGTCGTGGGATCACAGGGATAAGATCATACAAAGAGAATGCATAGGGAAAGAAGAGCAGAGGGTCCAAAGGGATCTCTGGGGAGAGATAGGCAGAGTAGGGAAACCATGAGAAGAAAGGAAAAGGGCACCCATGAGGAGGGAAGGAGGATCAGGAGAGAGTGGAATAACATTCATTGTCAAGCATGGCTCATAGATAATCTCATGTGATGCATTCAATAGCTCTATGGCTAAATCCAATTATCCTAATTTTACAGATAAGGGAACGGGAGCTCATTGGGACACAGCAGTCTGACATCTGACCAGGTTTGCAGCATCAGTAAGTTTTGAAGGTGGGACTGAACCATGTATTTGCTTTTTTCTTTGAAGCCTATGTACTTCCATCTCACAAGTTATATCACAGGTTTCTAGAACAAAATTGATACCTAACATTTATTTAGTATGTACTGTGCTGTAGACACTGTTATAGACATTTTAAGTACTTTTGCTCACTGAATCCTCACACTGACCCAAAGATATATAGTACCCATTATCCAGTACCATTATTTCCTCATTTTTCAAACAAGGAAATTGAGGTAAAACAAACTTGCCCAAGGGCACAAAGCTAGAAAGTGACAGATATGGGATTTAAACAGAGAAGGTCTGGCTGCCAAGTCTGTGCTCCTAACTACTACACTATACAGCTTGAATTGACCTGAAATCTTTCATTCAGCAAAGGCTAGTCAAGTGATTATCATATACCAGGCATTATGTAAGGTGTTGCAATTTAAAAACAATCTAAAACATCACAGTTCCTACTCAAATGGATTTTACAGTCCAGTGCCTTCTATAATTGATTCCCGATCTTGTCTAGGAAAGACAAACAATGAAGAGGAAATGGAGCAACGTGACATCGTAGAGGAGACTTGAACCAGGAACCAGCTGGGAGGAATACAGGCCTCTATCGAGCGCCTCAGTGTGGAGTACTTTTCCACACCTGAGATGAGCTATAATGGGCAACCCAGTTTAAAGGAACAGTCACTGTATATTTTAGACTTGCCTTGACCTGAATTTGTCTCCCCTTGTGTGTTTTCCTGTAGAAGGTATTTTTGTGATGGTTAATTCACCTCTCATGAAACAGTCTGCATTTTTTTTCATCTTAAAGGTTTTTTCAATCTCCTTTTTGTGATGGGAATAGACCTAGACATTTATAACTTAGAGGGTTGGGATTTATGGAGTCATGGAGCTTCTACAGTAGATGATGAGGGAGAATATTGACAGCTCTGGAGCCAGGGAGAGGGAAGGGCGTGTCTGCTTCAATCAGAAAGAGCTCTTGGGTGACATGATGAGATAGTGGGAGCTCCCTAAAAGAAGCTGAGAGACTTCCCTTACTTCTTAATAATGGTTCCTTCTACCTCTGGAGAATACTTTTCTCACCATGGACTTTGACTGTTATGGTGATGAGAAAGGTTAGAACTGGGGGAGGGTCTATAAAAGATGTTTTGTTGTGAAGAAATACTTGACTTATAATCAGATAATTATTTTCTTGTTTAAAAACCAAGTTTGAGACCTCTCATTGACTCCAGGAACTGCCAGGCTGACCTCACACTGCCAGTGAAGCCTCCTGAGAGCCTACAAGGTTCTTTGTCCTTACGGTGTTATCCAAGACTCCAGAGAAGCCAAAATTTAATGAAGGAGTGGTTTGGGAGGGATTCCTTGCATGGATACCAGCTTAGCAACATCTGTAGGGTTCATATGATGTCCAAAGGTGGTTTCTTAAATGGTTATGCTAGTCGGTTCAGGCTGGTATAACAAAACACCATAAGCTGGGTGGCTTATAAACAGCATCAATTTATTTCTCACAGTAGCAGAGTCTGGGAAGCCTAAGATTAAAGCACCGGCAGATTTTGTCTGGAGAGAGCTAGCTTTCTGGTTCATGGATGGTCTCTTTTCATTGTACCTGACAAGGTGGAAAAGATGAGAATCTCTCTGGGGTCTCTTTTATAAAGGCACTAATCCCATCTATGAGGGCTCTGCCCTTATGGCCTAATTATCTCCCAAAAGCCCCACCTCCTAATACTGGGGTATTTGAGTTTTACAATTTCAACATATAAATTTTGGAAAAACAAATATTCAGAACATACAGGCTATATTTACTATTTGAAGCTTGCTTCAAGCACTAGACTAGCTTTATTGAGTAAATTAGAGGTAGGTCTAAAATATCCACTGATTTGACATATACCTTTGCTCTTATGATGCTATCCGTTTGACTACACAACACTACCATAGAAAACCTTCCCAACAAGGACACTTGCCTCACAACACTGCAATCAGTATGTAATGTCCCATACATCAGCAACCATGCCAGAATGACCTCCTTCACCTGCTTGCTATGGCCTGATACTCCATCAGGATCCCTTCTATCCATCCATTCCAGTCATCCACTGGCTGTGCATTTACTTTACAAGCATTACCCTGGGGATGAGGGGATGAATCAGATAGATCCCTCAAGCCACTCACAGACTACTAGAGAAGACAGATGGGAACATAATAATTCCAATATACCGTGAGAGATTCTATAATGGTTGTACTTCAAAACCAAAAAAATAAACTGGGCTACCACATCGCATCCTGCTCAGAGGGACAGTCAGGAGACACTGTGAATATAAGAAAAGCTAGCCGACTGAAAGCTCAACATCTCCTTAGGGCAGGAAGGAATGCTTCATGGTTAGTACTTAACATTTCAGAGAGCAGGAACTTCATTTGCCTTTGTAAGAGAAGATCTTGACAGGAAAAAGACTGGAAAACTGGGTCTGAAGCAGCCCCAGAGGAATGTGTGGAGAAGGTGAGAGCAGGGGCAGGGTTTTAAGCCTATCGGAGTGAGCAGGGCAGCTTTCCCCTTCCTCCCCCACTCACTCAGGTGCCTATTTCCTTGCCTGCCTGAATAGGTTTTAGCTCTCCTGAATAATCACAGGAGGAGCATCAGTTCAGTTTGTGCTTTGTCAAATGGAAGACAACATAGAGATCTGAGGCCCAGAGACCTGGGATGGAGAAAAAGGAAAAGGAGGGTGGGAGGCAGGAGAACTGGGTCATGTGGTGTCCCTGGAAATGTGGGGATGTGACGTCTCAGACCCCACAGCAGCTCCAGCATCTCAGTGACCAGTTTGGAACAGAGACAGTGAGTGGAACAGTGGACTTTTACTGGATTTTATTACTTTGCTAATGAAGCATTGGTATAACCACTGTTGAGAAATACTTGGAACTCAATTTGGCTGAATGCCTTATGCATATATTTTCAAGAACACATCATAAGCTCCTGGTTTCTTCTTTTTAGCTTTTGCTCCAGGGAATCCTGGATAGGGATGAGTGGCTAGTTCTCCTTCCTGGGGCTATCTAGGCTCCTGCAGTCCTGGAACTCATGCTTGTGCTTATGCTCATGGATCTGCTCTGCAGAAGTCACCCAGCCTAGTTCTATGGTGGGGCTCAGGTTCCTCTCTCTGGCTCTTGGGAAGACCAGGAGAATCTCTTCCTCATCTCAAGGGACTCATACAGAATGAACACATAATCTTTCTCTTCTCCACGCCAAGGACCAAGTGGTCAACTTTAATCACCAGATACGGTTTGGCTGTGTCCCTACCCAAATCTCATCTTGACTTCCCATGTGTTATGGGAGGGACTCAGTGGGAGGTGATTGAATTATGGGGGTGGGTCTTTCCTGCTCTGTTCTCATGATCATGATTGAGTCTCACGAGATCTGATGGTTTTAAAAACAAGAGTTTCCCTGGAAACTCTCTCTCCCTACAGCCATCCATGTAGGACATGACTTGCTCCTCCTTGCCTTCTGCTATGATTGTGAGGCCCCTAGCCACGTGGAACTGTAAGTCCAATTAAAGCTCTTTCTTTTGTAAATTGCCCAATCTCTGGTATGTCTTTATTAGCAGCATGAAAATGAACTAATACAGTAAGTTGGTACTACAAGAGTGGGGTGCTGCTGAAAAGATACCCAAAAATGTGCAAACAACTTTGGAACTGGGTAACATGCAGAGGTTGAAACAGTTTGGAGGGCTCAGAAGAAGATAGGAAAATGTGGGAAAGTTTGGAACTTCCTAGAGACTTGTTGAATGGCTTTGCCCAAAGTGCTGATAGTGATATGGACTATAAAGTACAGGCTAAGGTGGTCTTAGATGGAGATGAGGAACTTTTTGGGAACTGGAACAAAGGTGACTCTTGTTATATTTTAGCAAAGAGACTGGTGGCATTTTGCCCCTGCCCTAGAGACTTATGGAACTTTGAACTGGAGAGAAATGTTTTAGGGTATCTGGTAGAAGAAATTTCTAAGCAGCAAAGCATTCAAGATGTGACATGGGTGCTGTTAAAGGCATTCTGTTTTATAAAGGAAGGAGAGCCTAAAAGTTCAGAAAATTTGCAGCCTGACAATGTGATAGAGAAGAAAATTCCATTTTTTGAGGAGAAATTCAAGCCAGCTGCAGAAATTTGCATAAGTAATGAGGCACCAAATGTTAATCCCCAAGACAATAAGGGAAATGTCTCCAGGGCATGTCAGAGACATTTGCGGCAGCCCCTCCCATCGCTGGCCTGGAAGTTTAGCAAGAAAAAATGGTTTTGTGGGCCAGGCCCAGGGTACCTATGCTGTGCACAGTCTAGGGACTTGGTGTCCTGTGTCCCAGCCACTCCATCTGTGACTAAAAGGGGCCAAGGTACAGCTCAGGCTGTTACCTCAGAGGGTGGAAGCCCCGAGCCTTGGCAGCTTCCATGAGATGTTGAGCCTGTAAGTGCTCAACATAGAAGTCAACATAGAAGTCAAGGATGAGGGTTTGGTAACCTCCGCCTAGACTTTAGAAGATGTATGGAAATATTTGGATGCCCAGGCATAAGTTTGCTGCAGGAGTGAGGTCCCTGTTGAGAACCTTTGCTAGGACAGTGCAGAAGGGAAATGTGGGGTCAAAACCCCTATACAGAGTCCCTCCTGGGGCACTCCCTAGTGGAGCTGTGAGAAGAGGGCCACCGTCCTCCCGACCCCACAATGGTAGATCCACTGAGAGCTTGCACTGTGCACCTGGAAAAGCCACAGACACTCAATGCCAGCCCATGAGGACAGCCAGGAGTGAAGCTGTACCCTGCAGAGCCACAGTAATGGAGCTGCCCAAGACCATGGAAACTGACTTCTTGCATCAGCATGACCTGGATATGAGATATGAAGTCCAAGGAGATTGGAGTTTTAAGATTTGACTGCCCTGCTGAATTTCAGACTTGCATGGAGCCTGTAGCCCCTTTGTTTGGACCAGTTTCTCCCATTTGGACTGGCTGTATTTACCCAATGCCAGTACTACTGTTGTATCTAGGAAGTAACCAACGTGCTTTTGATTTTACAGGTTCATAGGTGGAAGGGACTTGCCTTGTCTTGAATGAGACTTTGGACTGTGGACTTTTGAGTTAATGCTGAAATAAGAATTTGGGGGACTGTTGAAAGGGCATGATTGATTTTGAAATGTGAGGACATGAGATTTGGGAGGGGCCAGGAGTAGGATAATATGGTTTGGCTGTGTCTTCACCCAAATCTCATCTTGAATTCCCAGGTGTCATGAGAGGGACCTGGTGGGAGGTGATTGAATTATGGGGGCAGGTCTTTCCTACGCTGTTCTCGTGATAGTGAATGAGTCTCAGAAGATCTGATGGTTTTTAAAACGGGAGGATTTTTTGCACAAACTCTCTCTTTGCTGCCATCCATGTAAGACATGACTTGCTCCTCCTTGCCTTCCACCATGATTGTAGGGCTTCCCCAGCCACATGGAACTGTAAGTCCTGTCTTTCTTTTGTAAGTTGCCCAGCCTTGGGTCTGTCTTTATCAGCAGCATGAAAACAGACTAATACACCAGCACTGCGTAGTCTAGGTCCTGTTCCATTATGTAGTCTCTTATAGGCAATTATTTACATTTCTAACATATTCTTTCCAACATTTTATTATAAAATTTTCAAATATGGAGAAAAATTAAAAGAATTCTATAATGAATACCCATATACCACTTTATTGCATATCTATCTATCTAGCTAGCTGTTGATCCACCTTATTTTCCTACATTTTCAAATTAAGCTTTTATTTTGAATATAATTATAGATTTACACACAGTTGTATAAAATAATACAGGGAAATCCTGTGTATCTTTTACTCAGCTTTTCCCAGTGATAACATCTTGCAAAGCTACAGCACAATATTACAACCAGGACATTGACATTGATACAGTTAAGATGCAGAACATTTCATCACCACCAGGACCTCTCATGTTACCCTTTTATAGCCACATCTACTTCCCTCCCATCCCCACCCTGTCTTTAACCTCTGGCACCACTAAATATTCTCCATTTCTGTGGTTATTTTAAGAGTGTTATATAAATGAAATCATGCAGCATGTATGTAGGCTTTTGGGATTGGCTTTTTTCTCTCAATATAATTCTCTGGAGACAGGTTGTTGTATATATCAACAGTTAATTCCCAAGGTGTTCTCCAAGGCATTTTCACACCCTAGAAAGTTATTCATAAGCCTGTGTCAATATCACCCAATAAAATCCCCAGCAATATTATAGAAGAAAACATATTCTTTTAGAGTCTTTCCTTTTTTTAAAAAAAAAAAATCAACTTATGGAGATTTTGACACTTGGTCGTTATTGGCCAAAAACAATTTGAAAAGTTTCTAGCATGATTTTTGTTTGTGTAAGTTTGAGAAGGGCATAAAAATGTCAGTGTCGAGGCCGGGCACAGTAGCTCATGCCTGTAATCCCAGCACTTTGGGAGGTCGAAGCGGGCAGATCATGAGGTCAGGAGATTGAGTACATCCTGGTCAACATGGTGAAACCCCATCTCTACTAAGAATACAAAAATTAGCTGGGCGTGGCGGCATACACCTGTAATCCCAGCTACTCTGGAGGCTGAGGCAGGAGAATCGCTTGAACCCAGGAGGCAGAGGTTTCAGTGAGCCGATATCGCGCCACTGTATTCCAGCCTGGGTGACAAGAGCGAAACTCCATCTCAAAACAAACAAACAAACAAACAAACAAATAAAAATGTCAGTGTTCACATTCATCTTGCATAAAATATTCGAACTTTATGCTGCACTAAAACAATAAATTATCTTTGTAATAAGACATGGGCAATTAAACAAGTGAGAGAAACAATTCATGTAGCTCAAGTCAGATGGAAGCAGTGCAATTGAAGTAATGTAATCACACTCCAGGAGCCAGAGGATGGGATGTGTGCCCAGGAAAGGTGACTGGTTGATACTTCCTTTTATAACATATAAAGGAAGTTGAATTTAATTTGCAAACAGCAGTCTTCATAAATCAATTAAGAGTTTATTTCAAACAGGGCAAACACCAGTCAGAGATTTATGAAATTCTCTGCACAAGGATGGAAGTTTAGCGTTTATCACTCTGCATCTCCACAGGAAAGACTTCCGGGGAATAGGAATGTGGCAGAAGCCCGGTGGGACTGGTGTCTCTCTCACCATCACCTGGAAAGGCAGCCCAGCCACAAGGACAGGAGTCCTTCTTTGCAGGGATAGCAGGGCCCTTTCCATAAAGCAGCAGGTGGGTGAAGGGTAGAGAATCTGGCCAGATAGCTCTGGGATTGGGGTGAGCCTATGCTCCAGAACTGGGAGGCAGCTGACCCAGATGGCTGGGACTGATGCTCCTTTATGAGTTGTTACTGAATTCACACATAGTGCAACCTGGATGGGCCCAGCATAGACAGCCTGGAGGGTTGGCTGGCGCATTTGCTGGTGGAGCAGAGAAAGCCCCTTTCTATGGCTGCCCTTCCTTGGGCTGCTAGGCTTAAGTAGAGACCACCTGGTATTTCTCCTTATATTGTGGACTTGCTTTTCCACTAATCTCTCTAATCTCTAGCTTAGTATTTTCCTTTATGTGTTTCTCAGAACATAGGTCAATGGGAGTCTAATAGGAATTAGCAAACAAGAGTTTTGTGGTTATATAAGTTTGGGGAATGGTGAATTAATCAATGCTAAATAACTGTCTTTATGGACGGCTCAGATCCTTTGACATAGGACTGTGCAAGGTCTATATTATTATAAGACTATAAGGTTATAATGACTGATTACATGATTATAATAAAATTTTTATAACCTATTTGACCAAGGAACCTGATTTTTTGTGATGCTTCAACCAGACTACAGTTCTGTGGGTCACACTTTGAGGACTTTGATCTGCTTGCTTCATGTCTATAAAGCCTGCATCCACATGAACACACAACATAAACTCCATACTGGCAGGGCTTCCCATTATGTTCCCTGATGTGTCTTCACTGTCTAGGACAGTCCCTGCTCATAGTAAGCACTCAATAAACACTAGCTAAATGACTAAAAAATAGCAACCAGAATATTTATTGAGTTCCAGAAATTATTCTAAACTTTTTCTGTCATCATCTCATTTGACTTTCAAAATGATCCTGAGAACTCAGTTCTATCGTTACTCTCTTCTGTAGATGAGAAAGTGGAGATTACAATGGTTAAATGATTTGCCGTTGGTCACACAAATAGGAGGGGGCCAGGCTGGGGCTTGAATCTAGATGGATATGACTGCAAAGCCAACGCTGGTAACTGTTCCACTTTATTGCTTCTAGGAAGTAATGAATAAATAAATGTATGAATTCAAAACTCACCCAGGGACCATTCACTATACTGTAAGGGAATTAGCCTAAGTGGCCTCACCAAAATACCCCATTTTCCAGAGCTAATTCACCTCTGGATGCAGCCTTCCAGAGTTCTCCGGAGAGAAAACACATGTCTAGAACCTTCTTCACTACAGAGGATGGCACACACTCCTGTGGGAACTGCAGCATCACCAAGAACACGAGTCACCTGAAATACCTGACTTGATACTCATTTAGTTACATGTGAGTCATCTTGAAAAAGTCGACACTGAGCACTGTAGCATTTGGAAGAAAGCACCACAGGAATACATGTTGCAGGGTGGGGACCAGGAGTATGAAGGTCTTTCAAGCAATGAAGTAATTGCTACGGTTTCCAAAAAGGAAGTTAGAAGTATTTATTTTAGCACAGTAGATGGAGGCACAGGAAACAGAGCATCACAAGCTCTCAGCATTCCTAGCGTGTCTGTGAGAGACATCTACCCGGCATTGCAGAAGAAAGAAAATAACATAACTGCCTAGGAAACTGAATGATGATAGGGTAAAAAGCCAGGTGCAAAAAAACATTCTAGGATCCTTCTTTGGAAACTGGAAGTGCATCTCTTGGAGTGTGCAGAATGAGTGCCCCAGTACTCAAGAACCTCCTTCAGCTCCCTCCAAGGGCTGGCAACAAGCTCCAGGCCTCACGAGGGGCTGGTCCAGGTGCTGGGAGGTGGCTGCTTTGCTTTGCAAGCTCTCTCAACAAAGACTTAGCTAGGCATTGCCCTGCCTTGAGGAAAAGCAGTCACTTCTGGTGTTAAGATGCCTGTGCAGCACGAATAAACTGTTGCTCTTATTAAGGTTGTACCACAATCATCACAAACTTTTCCTTTCTCCAGTTGATGATTTCTCCTATAATTTGGTTTGAGCCAAAGATGAAGACTTGTTGCTAGCTCCAGGTGAGATGTCACTTCTGGCCCAAGTGAACAGGGCCATCTGGGTGAGTGAGAAAGACATTTCTTAATCAACATTATCTCAATTCAGTATGGGGCATGGTTAAGAAGACAAGCTTTCAAGCCCTTGTCTTGGGTTCAATTCTTAACTCTACTACCAAGTGTGTTTGCTTTGAGTATGTTGTATCTCTGGGTTTCAGTTTCCCCATATCTACTACTGGGATAAAAATGAGGATATTTATTTAAGATTATGGCAAGGATGAAAAGATAGAAAGATATGAGGCATTTAGGTGTAAGGCCTGCCATAGCAGTGTTTTTTGGTTTTTCTTAAAATATGAATTTTCAATTTCTATGGGTATGTAGTAGGTGTATATATTTACAGGTCACATGACATATTTTGATACAGGAATATAATGTGTAATAATCACATTAGGGTAATGCGGTATCCTTTACGTTACAAACAATCCAATTGTAGCTTTAGTTACTTTAGGATGTACAATTAAATTATTTTGGACATAGTCACCCTGCTGTGCTAGCAAATAGTCATTCTTTTTTTTTTTTTTTTTTTTGAGATGGAGTCTCGCTCTGTCCCCCAGGCTGGAGTGCAGTGGCACGATCTCAGCTCACTGCAACCTCTGCCTCCCAGGTTCACGCCATTCTCCTGCCTCAGCTTCCCAAGTAGCTGGGACTACAGGCGACCACGACCACACTCGGCTAATTTTTTGTATTTTTAGCAGAGATGGAGGTTCACCGTGTTAGCCAGTATGGTCTCGATCTCCTGACCTCATGATTCACCCACCTCGGTCTCCCAAAGTGCTGGGATTACAGGTGTGAACCACTGCACCCGGCCCTATTCATTCTTTTTAAAAGTTTCTTATTTTTAATTTTGGTGGGTACATAGTAGGTATGTATATTTACAGGTTTCATGAGATGTTTTGATATAAGTATGCAATGCATAATAACCATATCATGGAAAATGGGATGTCCACTCCTCAAGCATTTATCTTTTGTGTAACAAACAATCCAGTGATATTTTTTCAGTTATTTTAAAATATACAATTAAATTATTGACTATACTTGCCCAGTTTTGCTACCAAATACTAGGTCTTATTGATTCTTTCTAAGCATTTTTTTGTACCAATTAACTATCCCCACCTCCCTTCCACCCCCACCCCTCACTACCCTTCCTAGCCGCCTGTAACCATTCTTCTACTCTCGATCTCTGTAAGTTCTTTTAATTCTTAGCTCTTAAGGATAAGGGAGAACATGCAATGTTTGTCTTTCTGTGCCTGGCTTGTTTCATTTAACATAATGACCTCCAGTTCTGTCCATGTTATTGCAAATGGCAGGATCTCATTCGTTTTATGGCTGACTAGTACTCCATTTTGTATATGTGCCACATTTTCTTTATCCATTCATCTCTCGGTGGACATTTAGGTTGCTTCCAAATCTTGGCTATTATGAATAGCAGCACAATAAACATGGCAAAGCAGGTATCTCTTTGATATACTGATTTCCTTTTTTGGGGGAATATACCCCCAAAAAAGTAGTTGGATTGCTGCATCATACGGTAGCTTTATTTTTAATTTTTTGAGGAACCTTCAAACTGTTCTCCATAGTAGTTGTACTAATTTACATTCCCACCAATCGTGTACAAGGATTCCCTTTTCTCCATATCCTCGCCTGTCTTTTGGATATAAGTCACCTTAACTGGAGTGAGATGCTATCTCACTGTAGTTTTGACTTACATTTCTCTGATGATCAATGATGTTGAGCACCTTTTCATATACCTGTTTGCCACGTGTATGCCTTCTTTTGAGAAATGTCTATTCATATCTTTTGCCCATTTTTAAGTCAGATTACTAGATTTGCTTCCATAGAGTCATTTGAGCCCCTCATATATTCTGGTTATTAATCCCCTTGTCAGATAGGTAGTAGTTTGCAAATAATTTTCTCCCATTCTGTGGGCTGTCTCTTCACTTTGTTGTTTGTCTCCTGGTGTAGAAGTGTTAACTGCCACTATTGCTATTCCTGGTCTACATTTCATTATCCAAAGTCATTGCAGCCAGGTATGTTCCACAAGTAACTTTTTTTTTTTTTTTTAGAATTTAAAAAGGTAATATGGTGTGTGTAGTTTATATTATGTAGCACCCCCTGCAGAGTTGAGGGCAACACCGCATAATCAAAAATATTATTTCTACCTCTAAACATAGAAACATTCACATTAAGTGAGATACATAATTTTTTTACCAAATGAGTTTTGGCATTAAACTTAGAAAAACACTTTCTGTTTTCAGAGTTTTATGAAGTTTGGATAAAAGATTGTTGACCTGTCTCACTGATACCCCTGCAATGGGTTGCTGTGTCTATACTGGGGAATATGCCCTCTCTACCTGGGTCCCCTGAGCTTTGCTCCTGGCTGACTGTACAATGACTAAAAAATAATAACCAGAATATTATTCTGCTATTCCAGTAGCAGAACATTTCTGCCTAGACCTTGTCTATGAGTCTCCAAAAAGCCTCTCAGCTGAGCCTGAGAATGGTGGGTGTTCCACGGAAGTCAGGGCCCCAGTTGCAATATATATTAATGCAGATAACAGTGTTTAACTCACCACCTACCTGAGGAGCCAAGGACACCGTGTAGGCAAAAGCACTGGGAACACAGTCCTGGGCACAGAGAGGCATCTATGAGTTTCACTCTCCTTTCCTTCTCTGCATGGAAACTGCCCTGTCCCCATCACAAATCAGCACAAAATGATATTCAGTCTTGTTGTGTTCTTTCTCTTCACTAAGTTCATGGATGTTTGCTTTTGGACTTTTAATTAGATAGAAAGCATCATGGAAGCAGGTGCCAATCCACTCATGTATCTTCAGAATTTGAAGACATTTCTACTACTTGAATGGAAATGTCTCTTGGCAAATGGGCCTCTGAATGCATCCAGAATCTCCTTCGTGAGTTATTCAGGTAATAATAATAGACATGGTGGATGTGCTAGCTATGCTGCCCAGGCAAGGATGCCTGGTTCTGAAACTAAAGGCATCTAGACCAACTTAAGACTGAAAGTGGAAACTGTAAACTAACCATGGGGCTCAAGAAGGAAGACAACAGGCCAAATTTCAAATCATGGTCCTGCTAATGCCCACAATTCTATTATCCTTGGAACTTGTACTCTCTGCTCCCACCAGCATTACAGACTAGGGACCAAATACATCACAATACTGACATATATAGGACTGAGATCATTGTGCCATGGCACTGGAAGGTGGGTGATCTCCACCAGGGGGCACTGTGAGCAGAAGAAACTGCAGACCTTGAGAAGTCCACCAATCTGCGACAGCCCAATTTGCACTATTACTGACACTGAAAGCATTTGATTGTTTCCGTTGAGGCATTATTTTGCTGACTACAGGAAAAGCATTAGAGGCAGTATAGCATAGCAGTTCAGAGTACAGCATCCAGAGCCTGACTGTCTGGATTTGAATCCAGGCTCTGCCATTTATGGTTGTTGACAATATAACCTAAGCCAGTTCTTTTTCATTTCTCCATCTATAAAATGGAGGTACTCCTCCTGGGGTTGAAGCGATATGGAAGGAGAAAATATGGCCAAAGCTCTTCAAACAGTACAGAAAAGACAGAGTCCTAAGCAAGAGGTAGGTATGATAGCGATGATGCTGTGCCCCACTATTTGACAAAGCACATCCACAGAGAGGTGCCAACACCAAACAAAAGGCTTGGAAGAAGCGAAGCCTCTAAGGAAGTGCCTTCTTGGGGACTTACCTTGCTAAGTGGGTATGCAGGAGGCCCTGCTGTCTCCAGTGCCACACAGCACTGCCTGGAAGGGCTGGGCGCAATCACTGAGGGAGGGTGGCAGTGGAGGGGAGGCTGCCCACTGTATTTACCAGTCTCTAGGACTGCAAGATAGGCTCACTCTGAAGGATAAGCAGCAACCACAAAACATTAAAAATACATCAAGAAGAAAAGAACTCTGGAAACAAGATCGCTCCCAGATAAAATGCCACCTTGTTTTCTTAAGGAGCTTTGAATTCTCCAAATTAAGGAACTGTGGTTTGAAAGGTTACCTGCGGGAAATCTGGAGCTTTTAAAGCCCTGGGCTTTAATTAAAACTCACTCACGCGCAACTAATGTGTGAGCCCAGAGGTCCCCGACTGCTCTCAGGGAAGGCAGGTCAGAGAAGGTCTTTGATAAGATGAGAAACTTTAAAGTCCTCGGCTGCACATGTGAGGCTCTCTGCACCCTCCTTCCCTACACTTTATGGAAGTCTATGCACCCTACTCTTTAGAAACAAATGCAGCAGGCACACACATCTCCAACATTCCTGCAGTTCATGTATCGTGTATTCCTGCAGTTCAAGCCTTTTGTTTGGAGGAATTCTCCCAAATTGACCAGGGTGTGGATGGAATTGATGCCCTAGTTGCATTAAATTCCCAATTATTAAAAACAAAACAAAACAGCTTCATGTGACACCTATAACAATCTCAGATACCACCAATTGGAGTTTCCTCTCCATTCAGGTTAAGTTCTCGCTGCTCTCTCTCTCTACCACCTTTTAATCCTGCCTCACATGACTACATTTGTGAAAGCTGCTTCTATATTCTTGTCCCCCTGGGGGATTCCACATACTCTGTTGTCAGAAACAAATCCAAGGCATCATTTCCCTCAACAAATTCTGTCCCAAACACTAACTTCGCTCCAGGTTTCATGGGGCTTTAGTTATAAAGCTGCCATCTATCCTGAAAGCTTCTTGAGGAGAAAGTTCCTAAGAGTTTAATTGGTCCAAAGCTATGCTTGCTTGACCTACTCGGTATTTTTAAAAATTTGAACTAGTTGCTGATATGTAGAAATCAGGAAGTTTTTAAAATGTATCTACTTAGGTTCCTCTTGAAAATTAGACTATCTAGTAACAGGGGGTCAACATTCCAACAATGCCAGGATTGACTGGGTGCTGCTTTTAATGACAACCCACTATCTCACTTTCTTTCACTTCCTGCTTTGTCCTGGGATGGATCTTTTCAGCTCAAGAGGTAAGGATAAAATAAGTGAGCAAATGCTTTTTAGTGCCTGGATTATGGCAGGAACACCACCCAAGATCCCAAACAGCTTTGCAACTAAGGGATAGGTAAGGTTGCATCTTTACTTGCATAGCAGAGAGATTAATACAAGCAAAACAAAAGCAAATGCAGTGGCTCGGGAGAGTTTTATTTCTAAATACCAGAATCTCTCGGCTAACCAAGCTGATCATTTTCTTACAAGAATTGGGAAATTTCTGCTGACAGGAGCTTAATAATATAAAACATTATGTTTTTAAAAATGATAGCCATTACATTTTCTCATCAACATTTAGTTTTGTTTTACTTCCTGAGTTCCATCCTTTTGATAAATTCTTGGAAAAGGACCACAGGGTCCTATGCCTGGTCATCCTGCTGCTCATAAATGGATCAGTTCATGTGTATTGAGTCATCAAATTAAGGTTTTGAGGGGGGATGCAGTTCATTTCAGGGCCACATGAATTGCTAATGTGCTTCTGAGCTGAAGGAAATTAGGTTTGGTTTCTTCCTTCTTTTCTGCTGTAGAGAACCTTTAAAATTTAAAGTCGTAACTTCCACGCTTCCTCTGCACTTGACATTTTTTGAATAGTTTCATTTTCTTGCCCAACAATAGTGTTCTGGTTTTCTAAGGCAAATATGTCCCTCCTTTGCTCTAGAGGCAGCTGACTGGGAGAAAACCAAAGGGAAGGGAAGGATATTAGAAGAAATGTGTCATATATGCCACAAATCCTAGGACGTCAACCCTTTCTCAAGACAGCAACCATTTCTATTTCCTCCAGATCTTGAAAAGGTACAGAGACTATCGTCATCATCGTGTAAGACAAGACAAGGATTATTTTGCTTAATACATTTTCCTATTTTTGTCATGTACACAGTAATTAACAAAACTTTTTTATATGGTGACTGTTGAATGATAACCAGTTTTTCCTGGATCTCAGAAAACCATGGAGCAGGTTCACTGTGGGTTGAATGAAGATAAATTCTACAAGAAAACTAGTTTTTGGGGGCAGGTTACAGCTCCTTGGGCAGTCATTCAGGACCCTAGGTGCTTAGTTACCTTGTCAAATTCTTCTTGGTAGGAGAAAACATCCCCAACCTTGGCACAGAATTGCTTCTAGAAGAGTGAAATAATAATGGCGCTTTTAAAAATAAACTGTTCTCTAAGGATACGAAAACTACACTGGGAGATGTAACCAACCCTTAGCTACAGCCAGAGCAAGCTGCTAGGGAAACTGTGAAATCAGAAGATTTGGGCTTGAGTATCATCTCCTTTCACGAGAATGTCGGAGTCAAAAAAAAACTGCACCTTGGAGTCACATCACTGGGATTCAGATTCTACCTTGATCATTTCAGCAATGTGATTTTGGTCAAGTTACTTCACTTCTCTGGACCACTGTTCTCTCATCTGTAAAATGGGTGTAATAACCGTATCTACTGCATGGGTTTTTATAAGGATTAAATGAGTTAGTATATGTAAGGCATTTATAACACAGCCTGGCATATAGTCAATTAAATATGTCAGATTATCTGTGGGCCCTCCTATCACTGTAGTTTCCCAGGTTTTCCTACTTGGTCTTGTCTGAGCATATTCTTCCTATTTCACATCCATTACCACCAAAATCTAATATCTGTACAAAACTTGGAAGTTTACAAAAATGCTTTTGCACTTTACATCTCATATAATCTTCACATCAGCTCCTAGTATTTTTCCATTCTGTCTGATTTTGGACAACCAGGTACCATTTTCTCTTCTCTATGCTTTCCCTTAAATCACAAGGTCTCAACACCCAAGAACCAGATTTCCTAGCATTCTAACCAGCAACTGAGAGGTTTTGTTTTTTTAATTTTTGTAAGAGTCACAGCAAAAAGGCACATGTGGAAAAGCTTAAAGGGGAGGAGAGGCAGAGCCCTCACTGCTCCAGAAGCAGTGGTGGGAACCAATTCCTCTGCCCTCCAGCAGAGGGTAGACAGTGGAGTGATGCCAGTGGCATTTGGGCATCCTCCTGAGAAGCCCCACATTAGGGCTGTACTTCCTCACCTCCTGAACTAGTGGTGGCTTTTCCTTTCCTTCATCCCTTCCGCTTCTCTAAAGATCTTGTATCCTCTAATTCAGTGGTCCCCCATGTTTTGGGCACTAGGGACTGGTTTCAAGGAAGACAATTTTTCCATGGATGAGGGTGGGAGGCGAGGTTATTTCGGGATGAAACTGTTCCACCTCAGATCATCAGGCATTAGATTCTCGTAAGGAACGTACAACCTAGATCCCACACAAGAACAGTTCACAATAGGGTTCATGCACCTATGAGAATCTAATGCTGATCTGGCAGGAGGTGGAGCTCAGGCGATAATGCTCACCCACCCCCTGCTCACCTCCTGCTCTATGGCCCAGTTCCTAACAGGCCATGGACCAGTAATGGCCTGAGGCCCCAGGGGTTGGGGACCCCTGCCCTAATTCAATCTATGAGACCCCTTTTTGTTTGAAATACCTAGTGTTTCCACTTTCTTAACAAAACCTAAACTAATACACCTACTTTATATTAGATAATACATATTGAGTACTCACTATATGTCAAGCACTGTTTTAAGCATTTAATATGAATTAACACATTTAATCCTTATAACAATGCAGTTTGAAAGGTGGCACTATTACTGTGATTTTTAAAGATAAGGAAGCTGAAACACAGGGAGGGTAAGTTACTTGTGCATGATTATTGCTATATTCTATTGACTCTCCCCACCTACTGAATGTTTACTATATGCCTGGCATTATGCTAAATTCTTAAATAAGCAAGGAGTCTCAGGTTTCTCCAAGATTACATAGCTAGTCAAAAGCCAATCGGGAATTCTCATTCATTTCTAACTCCCTGTCCAATGCTTCTTTCTCCAAAACTTCTGCACAGAAACAACTATCATGGGAAAAAAGGACAGATAAATTGCTACAGTTAAAGTGTGTTTGTGAATGAGTTATCTGCCTTTTGTTCTATGCGCTCTTTACATTTTACCAAAGAAACTGTTTTATTCCAAAGAATGAGCCTGCCATATCCCATTAGGCCCAGGGACAGTTGGGTATTGCCATATAAAACACAAGTAAGGGGAAATGGGAGGAAAGAAGTATTGAAGAAGAAGAGGGGGAGAAAGCATGTGGTGGAAGAGGGGCCAAGAGAAGAGTAAGAAAAAAGGATAAGGCAAGAAGATGAAGAGGAGAGAAAGAAGGCAAAGCCACAGGCTTTTTCTATCATCAAACCTACCAGTCATACATCAGAGTAAAGGCAGAAAAGAGAATCTTCCCACCTCCTATTTCTACCAGGGGATCAAGTTCTCTCATTGCAAGAAGTGCAGTTACTAAAATATTCATTCCCTTGCCCTGGATTTACATTATAATGCACAATCCATAAGTGTTAGTTATTTTGGTTGCTTGATAAAAATTTGATGCATTATGATTAACGTGCATATAATAGTCTAATTTTATTATGTTGTATAAAGACTTCAAAAATATATGGCGCCTACGCTTTTCCAAAGTGTAAGAAAACAGATAAGGTTTCAGACAGTCAAAGAAAGATTGCTTTCATTAAATTATGCCGTTATTGAATTTCTTCCCCTATGCTGTATTTTCCCTGTTCTCAAAGCTGTCTGCCGCATGAGCAATGACTTGGTGTGGGAATTTCCCCTAGATCTCTGGAAACAATCCTTGAAGATACTGTTTAAATAATTAGAGGATTTTTTACTGAAGGTCTGCAAGTAGTGAAAATGTGTTAGAAAGATGTTGGAAAAGCGAGTTAGTGTTGTGACCAGGTTACTTGGAGATGATGCACACTCTGGCTATAGTCCCTGGGACATTTTGAAGCTGAAGAATACTGATCACCTACTCATGCTAGGTACTTTAAAAACCCCTTTCAAAGTGAACCTATTCTTTTTTTTTTTTTTTTAGACACAGTCTCGCTGCAAGGCCCAGGCTGGAGTGCAATGGCATGATTTTGGCTCACTACAACCTCTGCTTCCCAGGTTTAAGTAATTTTCCTGCCCCAGCCTCCCGAGTAGCTGGTACTACAAGCACACACCACCACACCCAGCTAATCTTTTTGTATTTTCAGTAGAGATGGGCTTTCACTATATTGGTCAGGCTGGTTTCAAATTCCTGACCTCAAGTGATCTGCCCACCTTGGCCTCCCAAAGTGCTGGGATTACAGGCATGAGCCACTGTGCCCGGCCTATTTTCTTTCTTTCTTTCCTTTCTTCCTTTCTTTCTTTCTTTTCTTTCTTTTCTTTCTTTTCTTTCTTTTCTTTCTTTCTTTCTTTCTATAGATACGGAAGTTGAGGCTTGGATAACCCTATCTAAGACAGATCTAGTAGAGTTGACTTGGGGATACCTTGTACTCATTGCTCTTTATTTTACATTAGAACTATAAGCTGCTGGACCGATTAAACTGTTCTGGTCACTGAATCTTGAATGGATTAACTCAAGGATAGAAATTAAACCTGAGTGTTCAACCTCCTACAAGGTCTGTAAGCTCCCTCTTCTCTCATATCCCTCCAGCAAATCCTCTTCTACTTCAGTCAACTTGAGTCTTTTTCTGTTGCTTACAACTCTGTATCTGACTGATACAGAGCAGGGCTGGATTCGAGCCCCAAACTTAGTGAAGCCAATACACAAGGCCATGTTGACCTTCTGCAAAGAAAAGTGAGACTCCACCATCTTGCTAACCCCCCTGCTAACCAAGGGGCCCTGCATTCTCCCCATCACAAGGTCAAACCTAGAATAGATGAATGAGGCTAAAACCAGGCATCCTCCTAAATGCAGCACAGAGGAGGGGACCCTGGCCACCAATTGCTACTCCTCAGCACAGCATTCAGCTCTGCTTCTTGGGCAGCTCTGGGCCTGTATCTCTTCCCAGGCCTGTGGGCCATGTGCTCCCCACTTTACGCTGCTAAGAATCAGCAGAAAGGCCTGGGTTCTCGGCTTCCTTAGGACTAGCTCCCCCCACAGCTCATGTCAAGCAATAAGCAGGTGGAAGGATTATACCCTACGAGACCGATGCTCACTGGTATTGTCCAGGGGCTCTCAGGATCCTTTTGTTGCTTCCCTACCCCTGCCTAGTCCTGCATCCCGGGAAAACAGTCTTCACCACAGGTCATCCCACTGCCTATTTCCAGCCTGATTCAAACCACTTGTCCTGCATTTTCTTTTCTTAGGGCCTGATACTATGCAGATAATAGGTGACATTAATAGATGTATGGTTGCTAGACTGAGGGAGATGATAATCCCAAAGTACCTGGGGCTGGCTGGGCCATATATGGTATGCTGCATTCCATTATTCCATCCTAAGGTGAGACTTTAAGACGGAGTTTACCAAACTGAAGCACATGCAGGAAGGTGCCCTGATACCAATGGGGTCTACAAAACAAATCATGAAGGACTTGGCACAGGATTAAGAAGAATGGTTAGTGGGAGGGAAGACACATCAGTTTCCTTCACACATTTGGAGGGCCAGGAGGAGAGGGGGAGGACGGACATGTAGTGGTTGAGGTTCCAAAGGACAGTGCTAAGATAGAAGAGTGGGAGTTAAGGAGAAGAGCTTGGATTGACGTAGAAACAAATGTCCTAATTAGGGCTTCCTTCTCTGGTACTGAGTATCTGTTCATTTAAATCTCTAAGTAGTAGTAGGTGACATCCACACAGGAACACTGTTGGAGGAACTCCAGGCTCTAGGGGGATGATCAGATCATATGATTCTCAAAGTCTCTCTCTCTTCAAGAGTCCAGGACTACATTGCACTTAAATGTTGATGGACAGTATGGGAGTAACTAAATAAACTGTTCCATCCATGCTCTGAAATCTTGATGGCCCCTATAAAAAAAGAATTAGAGCCACAGGGCCAAGTTTACAATGTTTCATAAATTTGAAAAAGCAAGCTGCATATTATTTCCATATCATATCACATATTTTCTTTGGGTAATATGTGGGTACATGAAAACAAATGTGCAAACATACCACACAGGACACACACACACGTTACAGAAAATAATACTAAATCTAGGGAAGGATCCTGGGACTGAAGGTGGTAGTCAGAGAGGAGTTTAACTTTTTCTGCTGTTTCTTTTCTTCCTTTTTTGTTTAAACAAGGAGAACATGTTCATATATTACTTCTGGTATTAAAAGCGAAAGGAAAAGTGCTAATGGCTATGAAGTCATTTGAAGTTTAATTGCTTGATGATTGGTTCATTTATTCACCAATATCCATCAGGCTCCTCCTGGGAGTCAGACACTCTGTAAAGAGACAGGGTGTGGTGGGAAGACAGACTGTACCTTCCCTCAAGGAGCTTATGGTAGAGGGCCGGCAATCACAACATGGAATGAAAGGCACTGTGAGGGGGCACACAGCTCAGGCATGGAGCACTGGGGTGGGTGTCCAGAGCCTGAGGGCTGAGGCCTGGTGGGTCTTATTGCGGGTGATTAGAATTTTAGGCATAAGTGACAGTATGTGGCAAGATCTAGAGTGAACAGAAACATGGCCTATTTGAGAAAATCAAATGAGTTTGTTAGAGCTAGTGGGAGGTAGGAGGACCTGTGAAAGGTGAAGCAAGAATACAGGAGGATACAGACAATAAAAGGGCCTTATGGGCTAGGTTACAGACTTTAGACTTTAGCCTAAAAGCAGAGGGGAGCCATTGAAGAATTATAAGCAAATGAGACTAAGCAATCTCAGGCTAGCTAAAGGCTGAGAGGCTTTGGGCGGTTCTCAGAACACGGCCTATAAGCATTCTACTTACAAATACACAGTCTTGATTTCAAAGAGGTACAACAGAATCAACTGGTAATTATCTATATGCAGATTAATTACCTTGTGAATTACCAGTGGCAAATGAAAAATGTTACCCCAAACCGATTTTCCATTCTTGCACAGGACACTGACGGCTGCCTTTCTGTCATCAGTCACCAGCTCCCCTAGGACTGTAAACTCATTTTAACACTGGACAGATCCAACACGAATCCAGAAGGTAAATCTTTGTTAAAAGTGATAAACATAATGCACCAGATAGTCGAGTGTAAATGACTGCTCATTCAGGAAACGCTCACAGCAAGCACCTGTTGTGTTCCCAAGGAACTGAACTATCATGCCTTGAATTCAGTGGAGCCACCATTTGGTGCAAATGTGTTTGAATTTTGGCCCCTCATGAGATCCGTGGTGTTTGGGAGATTACTTAATCCCTGTGCATCCATTCCTTCATCTGATGTAAAATACGGATGGTGCAGGGAAAATCTATGCAGGTTTAGAGTTAAAAGTCAGTAGGCATGCTGAGAATCAAAAATTAAACACAGTCAAAATTACACTTAAAAAAAAAACCCCTTAACTCCTCTTTAAATTGTGAGCATTAGGCTCTTGGAAGCCCAAAAGCATCTGTTTCTTTCTTTCCTTCTTTTTCTTTTCCCATCTTTTACTGATTCACTAGAGGTTAAATTCTAGTTTGAGGGGCTCGGGAAGAAATGGTCAAATAGGGTAAGGGGTGGGTTATTTAGGTCCCTTCCTATTCAAATATGGTTTTGTTCAAATAAGTTAAATGTGTATTACTATTCAATTTCACTTTAGTACTGAAAGCATTACAACTACCTAGAGTCTTTTATTGCAGAGGATTAAATGAATATATTTATGTATATACACATATATTTTTATATATACACACACTATATATATAATACACACACACACACACACAGATTTTGATTCTTGGAGTCCCCAGGTTTAAAAAATCTGAGAGCAAGATGAGTGTGGAGTAGACAGAATGGTAGTGATTTTTTTTATATAAATAATATATATATACACACACACACACATATAAATGTATATTGTGTGTGTGTGTGTATGTGTGTGTGTATGTCTGTGTGAATTACCAAGCACATATCAGGTGGTTTAGGCCTCTCCTTATGTCTACTGGTCATGTAGAATTGAGAACTGATTACTCATCCCTGCCAACCATTCACCCTGGAATGAATCTTAAATAATAGAGCTTGGAAGTTCCTTTAAAATTATACAATCTGAAGACCTTATTTTATAAGGAGGAAACTGAGGCCAGGAAGGGGAATGATCTGTCAGGGCCACTCTGCTACTGAGCACAGAGGTGGGATGGTCTCCTCTCTCCTGACAGCCAGTCCAGAGCTCCTTCCATTTCACCATATTGACCCTCCAAAGGAGCTGGGCTGTGTCTGTCTAAGGGATGAGACACCTTCTCCCACCACACATACCAACCCCAAGCCTACAAAATCTTTCTTTAAAATCATGTTCACAATTATATAGTACGCAGAATTCTCTGTGCACTGTTGACGGAATACTTGGGGGAGAAGAGAGAATACTTCGAACTATGAATCGAAGACCCAAAGCTTCCTAGGATGCTGAGGAAATGCTGAGTTATCCTCAGATTCATGGCTATTTAGGTGCTTGTTACTACCCTCTCCCTGATCCAAATCCCACCTCAAGAGTTATAATTAGGTTCATTCTGTAGGTTTCTACAATGACCCTCCTCCTCCTTCAAACCCACTGCATGAACAGGGTCCACCAAGATCTACCCAAGATGAAATGTCCAGGAAAGTAGCATTCTCTGTCAGGGATGGTGCAAAGACTGGTGCAGACACAGTGTGGATTCACTGAGATAAAATATCCAACCAAGAGAGAAGCAGCTTGATGTTTCCTTAAGCATCTGTGACCTTAGCTCAGGAAGGTATATACTTTCCCTCAGTATAACAAGAGAAAACCAAAAATTGCTCTCAAATTTGAGAAGTCTGTACCTCAGCTGGGAATATTGTTCTCCTGCAGGGTGTGTATCATGTGGGTTGAGGGGCTCATTGGTGACAAACACCTGCCTACAAGTGTGTAATGCTTCCAGATGTTTCTTAGCATCCAGATGTACAGCCTGCCTCAGCTACTGCTGCTTCTATCAAGATGAACACTGTGTCTCTGCTTCATGAGTTATATCCTTGAAAACATAATATGATCATTCATGGGATGTGAGAATTGGTGGTTTTAGTAAGCATAAACTAAGGGTTTTAGAGTCAGGCAAACCGAAGGTAAAATTCTGGCAAAATTTTAGAGTCAGGCAAACCGAAGGTAAAATTCCCTAACACAAACAGCAAGTTCTTTGTGCATCAGTCAATTCCTTATTTGTGAAGTAAACCCAACAGCAGCAACTTCCCAGAGTCATCACACAGATGAAATGATGCACGGAAGGCTCTTAATAAATACAGATGACAAGGTAGGTCATGGAATGATAGAATGAAGAGTAGATTTTCTCAGAGGAGACAGGGAAGCTTCTGTCTAGTCCAAGACTGTAACCTCAGCACTTAGTACATGGCAGGAGCTCAATAAATATGAGTAAGGGAGTGAATGTATGAGCACCTGAATGGCCTCTGATTTGCAGCCCTGTAACTGCTTAGAAAAGTCCTTGAAATCTCTGTCAGGCTTTGGTATCAGGATGATGCTGGCCTCATAAAAATGAGTTAGGGAGGATTCCCTCTTTTTGTATTGATTGGAATAGTTTCAGAAGGAATGGTACCAACTCCTCCTTGTACCTCTGGTAGAATTCAGCTGTGAATCCGATCAGAGTGGGAGAATGGGAGAAAATTTTTGCAATCTACTCATCTGACAAAGGGCTAATATCCAGAACCTATAAAAGAACTCAATCAAATTTACAAGAAAAAAACAAACAACCCCATCAAAAAGTGGGCAAAGGATATGAACAGATACTTCTCAAAAGAGGACATTCATACAGCCAACAGACACATGAAAAAATGCTCATCATCACTCGCCATCAGAGAAATGCAAATCAAAACCACAATGAGATACCATCTCACACCAGTTAGAATGGCGATCATTAAAAAAATCAGGAAACAACAGGTGCTGGAGAGGATGTGGTGAAATAGGAACACTTTTACACTATTGGTGGGACTGTAAACTAGATCAACCTTTGTGGAAAACAGTGTGACGATTCCTCAAGGATCTAGAACTAGAAATACCATTTGACCCAGCCATCCCATTACTGGGGATATACCCAAAGGATTATAAGTCATGCTGCTATAAAGACATATACACACGTATGTCTACTGCGGCACTATTCACAATAGCAAAGACTTGGAATCAACCCAAATGTCCATCAGTGACAGACCAGATTAAGAAAATGTGGCACATATACACCATGGAATACTATGCAGCCATAAAAAAGGATGAGTTCATGTCCTCTGTAGGGACATGGATGCAGCTGGAAACCATCATTCTCAGCAAACTATCGCAAGAACAGAAAACCAAATACCGCATGTTCTCACTCATAGGTGGGAATTGAACAATGAAATCACTTGGACACAGGAAGGGGAACATCACACACCGGGTCCTATTGTGGGGAGGGGGTAGGGGGAAGGAATAGCATTAGGATATATACCTAACGTAAATGACGAGGTAATGGGTGCAGCACACCAGCATGGCACATGTATACATATGTAACAGACCTGCACGTTGTGCACATGTACCCTAGAACTTAAAATATAACAATAAAAAAAAAAAGAAAAATTCCTTGAAATCTAAGCTTGCAGTGAGAACTAGATTGAGACTCCAACTCACTTCAGAGTTGAACCACTGAAAAGCCCTCTTCTGTCACCACCTGAACTGAATTCACTCCCTTTCATCATGTCACCCTCTTCATGTTACTTCTTCTCTCCAGCTTCTAGCCCAAGGGAGTGAGTGGTGTACAGGGGGGTGTACCTTCTAGACACTGAGTATCAGTGTGCTCTGCATCCTTAACCCAGGGAATTGTAGGTTCAGGCAGCAGGACAGACAGCGCTGGGCTTCAACAGAGTCTTAAAAAACTCCTGACTAGCAGCAGCTGACACAGCTTCCTTCGGCATCCCATGCAAGTATGTATAAAGCTATACGATGAACCTTCACTCCCCAAAGCACCAAAGTCTGTCCCCAGCAGTTAACCTACTTCCAGAATTGAGAGGAGAGTGCTATCTTGCACCAATGAAATGGAAATCTTTTAAAAAATAAAAATCCGGCCGGGCGCGGTGGCTCAAGCCTGTAATCCCAGCACTTTGGGAGGCCGAGGCGGGTGGATCACGAGGTCAGGAGATCGAGACCATCCTGGCTAACATGGTGAAACCCCGTCTCTACTAAAAATACAAAAAAAACTAGCCGGGCGTGGTGGCGGGCGCCTGTAGTCCCAGCTACTCGGAGGCTGAGGCAGGAGAATGGCGTGAACCTGGGAGGCGGAGCTTGCAGTGAGCCGAGATCGCGCCACTGCACTCCAGCCTGGGTGACACAGCGCGAGACTCCGTCTCAAAAATAAAAAATAAAATAAAAAAAAATAAAAATAAAAATCCCTCTTTGGCCACCAAAGCTACATAGCTGAAAGAAAGAGAACCCATTGTCCTGAAAGCATGAGGGATCAGAGTCCATTCATTCTTTGTCTTCCCTGGATACAGAGATGGAAACTCAATGCCTACCCAAATACTGAGCTCTCTTTTCTATTGAAGGGAGCCTTGTTTGAGGGGCCAGAGTGCTGCTCCCTGCATCATCTCCAGTTCTCCCCCCAACTCCTGCTGACAATCACAATGCATACATCATAGATTTAGATTCTTGGAGTTCCCAGGTTTAAAAAGTCTGAGAGCAAGATGAGTGGAGCAGACAGAATGTTCGTGATTTATACATACATATATACACACACACACACACACACACACACACACACACACACACACACATATATATATATAAATTGTTCTTATAGAAAGGTGCTGCAATAGTAGCAAAGATGTGAAGACACTTGGGGCCACTACACACTGGGAATTGCCACTTTCTATCTACACTGTATCTTTTCAGACTGTGAAGGTGGCGGTGGGGTGGAGGCATGAATAACATTTACTGAGCTCTTCCTATGTGTCAGGCATGGTTACAGCAGCATATAAGTACTGACTCCCTTTATTCTCCCAACTACCCCCTGAGTACAGAGAACAAGTCACACGGCCTTTATGTGGCAGAACTGCATTAAAAACAACAAATAACATGAAAAACCCAGAGAATGAACTAAAAAAGATGAGTGAAATAAAAAGGATTGGGACAGAATCCCATAATGCAACGTTATAATTAAAATTTGCATTGGTGGCACACAGGTGCAGAATGAACACTGGAAAACTGAGTCAGAGATGCAAAAAATAAAATGAGAAGATGTCTAAGAAGGCAGGAAAATACCAAAGTAATGAACAATAATGTCAGAACATACCATGCACAGAGAACAGAGATCCTAAGCATTATCTGGATTTGTAAAGAATGAAATCAGTAAACAAAGATACCCAAAATAAACAAAAAATTAATCATAATTGTAAGATTAAAAGATCTCATTGTATTTCATAAGAGAGATAAAGTTAGTGAAGCCTTTTCTCCTAAATACAGTCAGCTAAATTTATTAAATTGAGGATTAATAAATATTTCTGAAGCAGTAAACTGTTTCTATTAAAAAGAAATTAAGTTTGAGCCTCCAATCCTACATCAAAACAAATTTCAATAGATTAAAGAGTTATCTTGAAAATGAGCAATGTATAACCTTGGAAACAACTATGTTGGCATTGTTTGGATTTTTGGTTGGAGAACCTTTGTTTTTGCTTAGAAGAAAAGGTAATGAAAAAAATTACAAAACATGAATGGATTAGACTAATACAGTTTAAAATTTATATCCTAAACAACCCAATCAAAATTTAAAAGCATAAAATAGAAATATTTTTGCAAAAAATCTGGCAGACAATGGGTTACTATTAAAAAGAAATTAGAGACATTTTTGCATTTTAACAGGGAAGCAATAATTACTATAATTCTAAATATATATGAATATTAAGCTTACAAAACAAGAAACTCATACACCTCATAACCAACAAAATGCAAAATAAAATGTGGCATCAGCATGGCTTGTCAAACTGGCAAAACAGAAGAGAGAAGCAGGTGCTTTCTTAACTGCTGGTAAGCCAGTTTTTTTTTTTTTCATAACCAGTTCTGCACTGGGTAGCAATAGCACTAACGATGTATACATTTGACCCAGCAATTCGAATCCTAGGCATTTACCCTATGCAACAATCAAACAAGTGCATCGAGATGTACACAGGAGGAATTTCAATAGGCACAGGATGTTCTATTTACCCTGTTCTCAGCTGGTCATGATTATTTTAAAAACCACCATGAACATAAATCCTCCAAGTGTTTTGAACTTTTGAATTTGTGAAGCATGTTCACAAATGTCATCTTATTTAATTTTTAAAACAACTTCCTGAGGAAAGCATTATTATGTCTATCCCCATTTAAAGACAGTGAAAGACAAAAAGGGTAAGTCGAGTGTAGCCTGAATTAAAGGTCACAAAGTTTTCTCTGATGTCTGAAATTATGCCATTAAGACAGAAAATATAATGGTAGAATGGGAATGGTGAATCTTTAGACCAACTCCTTTCTCTTAAAAATTAATGAATTGGCATTTAGAGAGGCGAAGTTTCTTACTAGGGCATACATAGTGATTCTGGGACACTTCGCTTGGGCTAACTCACTGTAACGTACAAACATTCTCAGAACAACTTCGTGGGCTTACCCTCAAAGTGCTTCTCTTTGTTGTTAGCTTATTAGGTAAAATGCATACACCTCAGAAGCTGGAAATGGGACATATGATGGGTTAGCTCTGATGGAGAAGTAGGAAGTTAAGGAAGATGTGAAGAAAGGTGTCAGAATCTCCCTGGCAGCCCCATAGGCTCTGGGTATACAGTAAGCACCTGGATGGGTCAAAAGGAGGACTACAGGAAAAAGAGGGAACCAATGCCACATGCTGAATGTACCACTCAGGCCAGGGCAAGTTCTGATCCCTCACGGGAATAGGAATTCCCAGCTCAGGCAGGTGGCCAGAGCTGTGCTGTGGGTTCTGCATCTGCCCACCAGATGTCTATTGGCTTCTGGGCATTTTCTGTAAGGACCCTGGACAGCACTTCAGGCACACTCAGAGAAAAAGGCCCATCAGACTCTCTCTACCCAGAGATTCTAACAGGGCAAGTACAAATGTCTCCTGGGAGAATTTGTGGGAAGTTTTGGTGGGAGATTTTAAACCTGGTCTCAGCCTCTCTCCTCAGCTGCTTCGAATTCATTTGGCAGCACATTTATCAGTACTTGATTATTTAAAAGAGGAGGCCCTGAAGAGTTGGTTTGGGGAGCTAATTTAGGTCCGGAAGATAACAGCCAGTGTTTGGTTTTCGCGTGTCAGGTGTCCTCATATTTGATAAGAGCAGACTGGTATTAATGAAGCCAGAGCCCACCTGGAACACTTCAAGCTCATTTCCTGCTGGCTGGGGCTGTGATTCCTTGATCGGTTCCTTATGGGCCACTTTGCCAAATCCCTGCCCTGCCACTCTTCCTTAGCCTCTGGCTTGGCCTCTGCCCTCAAGCTAGGGGAGGTCGAGCTGAGGAGCTCTGCAGGGCCAGCCCAATCTACAGGAGATGTGTCCTTCTCTCCATGCCTCTGCCTCCTGCTGAGACCAGGTCTGCCCTGTGGAGGAGAAGGAGAAGCTCTCCCTCTGGGATGCATCCTGCCTCTCTTAACTCCCTTGACTCCAGTGCCAGATAATGCACCCTCCCAACTTCATGAACAGACTAATTGGGAGTTGTTTACAGCTCTAGATCTCAGCAGCAGTATTTCTACAGGCAGCAATTTATTACTTATTAAAGCAAATGTTCCAAAGTTTATGAATGATTTTCCTTTCTTTTTTTTAATATGAGTGGATTCAAGGTTATATCTTTAATAAAATCCCTCACTCCTGTGCTTTCTGGTGTAGAGAGCTCCTGTGCTTTTTGGGAACAGAGAAGATGGAGCTCCCAGACCTCAGGGGCACAGTGCATGGTCCTGTGAGTGCACCCGGGAGCTCCATCCACCCTGTGTAGCAGCCCGGGACTGACTGGTGGGGACTGCTGGTCTGGAGCTCCATGAGTCATGGCTCTCTGCCTTGATCAGGGAGTAAAAGCTCCTTCGGGCAGCAACCCTGCCTTATTGCCCTTTGGTGACATGATGCCTGCACACAGTAGGGGCTCAATCATCATAGAGTGGTGGAAGGCGGTGTTTTGACTGATGAGCTCATTAATTATGCAAGACCTGTAATTGTGAACATGCACAGCAGGTGGCAGTGTGTGGGGTCAGGTCCAAACAGCAACTGTACCCAATCCTCAATCCTCCTTATCTCCTCTGTGGCTTTCCCAATTTATTACCTTTTGTGATCCACATAGCACCTGGAAATTGTCTTTCTCTAAACTCCTACTTCAAGGTGTGACTAACTTAATGCTTGAACATTTATCCCATGTTCAGGTGCTTCAGGCACATCTGTTTTGCCTTCTTATCTACACTGTGCATGCCTCATAGGCAGACATCACACCTTCTTCCTCTGTTGCATGTATGTCTCCCTTCTATCACTAAGGACTCTATGAGAGCTCAATATGCATTTGAATTCAGTTGAACCACACATAGGTATAATGATAAAGAAACAAAACCCATAGGATTTGGTTGTTAAATCCTAGCAAACACCTTTGGATGCTGTGTGATCTTTGGTAAATTACTTAACCTATCTGACTTTTGATTTCCTCAACTTGAAGATTCAAATAATAGGTCTTCCCTCTTCCTGGATGGAACAAGGACCACAACTTACAGAAAATGCCTACCCTCTTTTCATAAGCCTCCCTCTTCCACCCTGACCCACTTCCCCATGCCCCTCCTGACTCCCCCACTCCCTTTCATATTTGAGCCCCTCAAGAATCATTAGCAAGTCAATTGTGTCATGAGGCCCATCAATGTACTGTCCTTAGGGATTTACTATCTCTTCCCAATGGCCTCATATAACCAGAATGGGGGACAGACAGACAGACCTGACAATTACAACATCTGCTGCAGTTTGGCTGCCTGTAGGGGCAGTAACCAGGGGAATAAGACCCTAGGCAATGGCAAGGACCTCAAGAAGGCTCACTCTGCCCTTCACATGTGAGAAGGTTACCCGCAACACATCCAGTTTCCCCAGGCAGGGACATTTGGGCATACTGGAGTGACAGGCTGATCATCACACTGTTACCTTTAGTTCCAGAGCTTACCCCCCACTCCCAAGTTTTGTCCTTGACAGTAAAGCCTTTCTTTTACAATCAACTGATCTAGGGATTTGCCTTTTCCCAAATTAACACAAAACAAACACATACACGTGACAATAATTCCAATAGCTAATCTACCGAGAAGTGATTATGTGGCAGATACTAGGTATTTTACATGTATTCATTTGTTAATCCTCCCCTCAAGGATGTGGGGTAGGTACTGTGATGAACCTCACTTTACAGATGATGAGCCAAGGCACAGAGAAAGGGTGAGTAACTCGCGCAAGTTTGGAGAGAAAGGGACAGATGATAAGCCATGAGGTCTGGCATCCGTCTCAGCTTCTGGGTAGTGCCCTGCCCTGACTCTCTAGGTCAAAACGTGTTTTTGGATGGCCCCAGATAAAAACAGCTACCACTTATGAACACCTTCCACATGCCATATGCTATTTCAGATATTATTTCCATCCTCCAGAAAGAGAGATTAAAGATTTGAAAAGTTAAATGATTTATTCAAGATCACCCAGGTGGAAAATGGTGAAGCAGGAATTCAAAGCTGAGTCTAACATGCCACACTGTATCCCAAAAGATACTTCTCCTTTGAAAAACGGGGGACAGAAAGAAAGAGATCTAGGGAGATTAACTGCAAGAGGATGTCTTCTCAAGGAGTGGTCCTAGCTGCCTCCTCCTAACCAAGACCCTGGACAGACACATTTCTCCGGCAACTTTGTTTCCTCCTCTGGCGTCTGCCGATTAGACAGAACCTTGCGGGTTATTTTCTTACCATGCTCCAGGTTCTACCTTAAGTAAAATCTTTGCAGCCTCTCCCTCCTCTTCCTCCTCCTTCTCCCCCATCATTGTTCCTACCACCGCTCATTACCATCCCTGGAATCTCTCCAAAACAAGCACTGCCAGGAGAAGCCATTGTCTTGTCAGCAAAGTCCATTAAAACTGTCAGGCTCCCTAACAAATCAATCAGGCACCAGGAGGCCTTTCAAAATGATATCATTTGCCATTCAGGCAGAAACAAATAACTATCCCAGGTGACTGGCGGAGGCACAGGCCATGCGCCAAATTGCACCGTGGTCTCAGGAAAACAGCTAACATTTTCTACCAACAAACGGCACAGGATATGTATATTTCTCCCATCTTAAAAATCAAAAAAAAACAAAAACAAAAACAAACAAAAAAAACCCCACACTTTCTCTTGACCCCTCTTCCCTCATCAGCCAACATCCTATTTCTTTGTTCTCCTTTGCAGTCATGTTCCTAAAAATGGAGTGGGTCCTGACTCACTGTCACCATTTTTTGTCCTCCCATTTTCTATTGAGCAAGTCCAATCAGATTTTTGTTCACCCTTCTCCAAAACTATACTTTTCAAGGTCACCCATGACCTCCAGGTTGCTACATGCAATGATCCTTTCTCAGTCCTAATCTTACTTGACTTAGCAACAGCACTTGATCACTCCCTGTCTTTGTCAGAGTACACTTAAGGCTGTAATAACCAACTCCCAAATCTCAGTGGCTTAAAATAGTAAAGGTTTCTCACCTACGACACATTCCAATTTGGGAGGGGAGGGTACTACTCCATGCAGACATTCAGGGGCCAGATCCTCCCACCTTGGGTTTCCACTATTACTGAGGACTATCGGGTCCTCTACTGCTCAAAGAGTGCAGGAGATCTTACTGGCTAGACCGAGAGGGGGCATAGATCACTTCTACCCACATTGCACCATCCAGAACTCAGCCACATGGATGGACCCAAATTCAAGGGAGACCGAAATGTAGTGTAGTTATGTGCTCAGGAAAAAAAGGACTTGTTGGGTGGGCATCTCACTAGTCTCTTCCACGGTCCTTCTACACTGTCTTTACTTTGCTTCTGGACACTTGACTCTCTTGGTTTCCTCCTAACACACTGGCCATTTATTCTATCTCCTTTTCTCATTCTATCTCTTCTCTTGAACATATGAATGTCCCATGGCCTAAAAGACTAGCTGTTTACCAATTGTCCTAAATTTATTTCTGCAGTTAGACTTTTCTCCCAGCCTCCAGGCTTTGGCATCCAACTGCCTACTTCACATCTCCACTTGGAAGCTAGAAGGCACAGCAGACAGAACGCTCTAATATGAATGCCTGGTCATCCTTCCTCCAACCCAGCAATGACACCTCCATCCTTCCAGTTGTTTAGGTACTAAATCTTGTAGGCATCTTAGACTTCTTTGTTTCTCTCACACCTCAGATAGAACACATCAGGAAATCCTGTTAGCTCAGCCTTCCAAACATACCCACCCACAATCCCACTATTTCTCACCTGCTGATATAAGCCACTGGCACTCTCAGCTGTGTTACTGTAGTGGTCTCCTAAGTGGTCTCCCTGACACTGCTCTTAAGCCCTATAACCTATTCTCAACATGGGAGCAGAGAGGCCCTATCACAACGTAAGTCAGATCACATTACTCTTCTGCTCAAACCCCTGCTGTGTCTCTCATTTCACAAAGGAAAAGCCTGTGTTCTGACCATAGCCCACAGACCTGCTTGACCCACCCACCTCTAATACCTCTCTGACCTCCAGCCTTTCCCTAAATAGCCAGACCTTTGCACTGGCAGTTGCCTTTGCTGAAAACATCAGAGCCAGGTAGCACAGGGTGCATCTCCTCACTTCCTTCAAAACTTTGCTTAATATCATCTTCATAATCAAGCAAACCCTGATGCTCAATCTGCCCTTTCCTCTTCTATGTTTTCAGGGTTTTTTTTCCTCTTTTCATTTTGTATCTAACTTATTATATATTATATATATACACACACATGCATATACATGTGTGTGTGCATGCATAAAATTTGCTATGTCTGTTATTTCTTGTCCATGTTCCACTCCTACCCCTGCTGTGATATAAGCTTCACCAGGGCAGAGAACACTTTTTGGCTTACTGATATATTCTAAGTTTCTAGAACAGAGCTTAGCACACAGTAGGTGCTTAATAAATATTTTTAAAACAAATAATTAGTGTTTTGCAGCACCAGAAGTTATAGAAGTTATAGAACATTCAGAGTTAGTCTCTCAGTGGCTAAGCTATTCCACTTCGATTCCTCACGCCTCTATTCCAATCATGTCATTCTAAACCCTTTCTGGCTCCCCACTAAGTACAGATCCCAGCCATCAGTGAACATCCTCTGCATTTTTGTCCCAATGCTCTTCCCTCACTGTTGCTCCTACTTCCCCTACGCATGAGACCTGTGTGCCGGGCAAAGTGACTGCACAGCTGCTACCTTGACAAGGCCCCATTTTTCTCCCCTCTGTGTCTCTGCTCCAGGCTTTCCTGCTCTTTTTAATGCAGCCCCTGGGACCTAGTCATCTCCCAATGGCTATTTCGAGAATCACCTCCCACAAGAAAGCCTATCCTGATGTCCCCAATTGAATGGACGCCAAACCCGTCTCTAAACAGCAGTGCTCTCATGTATCTCTCTCATGTCAGCTTCCTCCTCTGAATAAAACTTTTGAAGGCAGGGCCTTTGTCATGTTCATCTCAAGCAACAAGTATAGGGCTTTCTGCTCATTTATGTAGATTTTTATTTAACAGGCAGTTCTGTTCTGTGCTAGGATTGAGGTCAACCTCCTTGACTTCAAGATGCCCAGTTGGGAGAGGAGATTCCTAGAGGAACAAGCAGTTTCAAGATTATGCTATCAAGGTCCTTTGAGTGACGTGTCAACTTGGATAGGGAGGGGGTGTCCTGGGGAAAGCTTAGCACAGGAGGTGACAGCTGAGCCAAGACCCAAAGAAAGAACAGGTGTTTAAAAGAAGAGGCAGGTGGGGGAGGAGAGGCGTCCAAGAGTAAAGACCAGCAAGGGACTCAATAATTTGTGTTAAATTCAATTCAATCAGTGAGAAATGTTCTTTGATGCTCTTTCAAATGTTTGATTATATACACACAATGTCTTAATGAGATTGAGGAAAAACTCTGGTGCCTTTAGGACCAGAAAAAAAAAGAAGTTTTAACTTAATAACAGGATTTTGCCTGTCAATATAGCCTTATTAACATTTCCTGATGCTTTCACATCCATGACGTATTTTTCTCACAACTATCCTGGGGATATAAAGAGCATGCTATTAGCATTGCCATTTCACAGACTTAGAAATAAACTTGGAAATGTATGGCTTGTTGACCGTTGACTGACAGGCATACTAACTCTGTTTTCAAACACAGGCTTTTTTGGGGGGTCATTACATGGAGACTAAAGATAGGGTTCCTGAAATGACTTAGGGGCTCCATAAATCCCATGAACCTTATGCAAAATTCTCCAAGAATTTTTTAGGGCACTAAGTTCTGTATCTTTCATTATATTTCCAAAAAATTATTATTTTAAAATATGTACAAACCACTGCATCATACCATAACCAAGGCCCCTGAGAAGAAAAGAAATCTTGGCTTTCATGATAACCTTGATCAAGATCAAACTTGGGACTAGTTCATACAGTGCCTGCCTAGAACAAAGTTCCTGGGGAAAGAAAAATAAGGGGAGATGTAGAATACAGACTCCGAAATCTGAACTGCCTTCATGCCTGGACTAAAGGCCTTGTAGGAGATACCCAGAGAGCCAACGGCTGCTTCAATCCTGGCATAAATAATGCCTTCTAGTCAGAATCCGAACTCTGTGCAGTGTTTGGGTTCAGTGCCACTAAATTTAAAAGACCTTTGCAATTTCAAACATACACTATTTGGCTTGGATTAAATGTCATTAAAGTCTAATTAAGTGATTACTAGCAGCCAACTCTGAGTCCACCTGATGGCCAGGTGCACTTACTCAGTTTGTTCCTCCCAGTGGTTCCCACACTTTGGAGAACATCAGATTCAACTGGGGTGCTTATTAGCTGTATAGCTATCCAGAACTCATCCCAGGCCCACTGGCCTCATTTCTGGGAAGGCCAGCTGTATCAGTCAAGTGTGGAAAATCTGGGGTAGAAAGAGAATGAAAGAAAAAAATGTGCAGTGTATCCCAACCACCCTCGATGACAATAACCAGGTGGGCAGGGACCTGGGCAGCTCCTAGTTTGATAAGCACCCCTGATGATTCTTATCACCAGAAAGGATTTTTCTGGGAAACACCCACCTCTTTAGTGGCTTCCAAATTTGGCCCTGCATCAGAAATGCCTACAAGGTTTCACACCAACTCTGACCAGGTCCACTCCAGACATACTAATATTTTTTTAAGGGGTGAAGCCCAAGAATGTGTTTAGAAAGCTCCTTAGGTGATTCTGATGGTCAGGAAAGGAAAACAATGATTAGATAAAGGGTTATTCTGATGATGAAAGCCTACATATTCACCATGCTTTCCTCTCATTTCCTCTTCAAGAGAGCCCTGACCACCCCCAGCCACCACCATCAGCCAGTGTTCTTTGCCCAAGAAAGGAGAAAAAGTCTGATGCAATATTCTGCCCACTTACGAGATGAGGAAATTCACACATGGAAGGATTGGCCCAAGACTAGACTGATTTTCCACCTTCTGGCCCTGTCACTCTTGTGAGGACTTGAGAGAAGGGCTCAGAGTTAGAATCTCCATGGAATATGAGAAAATAATTTCCCCACACAGGGGCTCTCATCCGGGCCTTGGAGAATCCTACCTGGGAATTAGAATCAGACCTCCCTAGATGCTGAGAGCCAGGCAGGTAAACTAGAGGCCCTGTCTCTCAGTTGATTTCATTCTAAAGTGGGATATGATTTCATTCTAAAGTGGGTTATAATTTCATTCACACGTACGTTAGCCTCCTGGGATGGTTCAGAACAGGGAATTGAAGGCCACAACCTATAGGGTAAACTCAGCCACTTTTTTTTAAAGCCTGAAGACTAAGAATGGTTTTTACTTCTTCTTTTTTTTTGAGATGGAGTCTCACTCTGTCACCCAGGCTGGAGTGCAATGGCGCAATCTCAGCTCACTACAAGCTCCGCCTCCTGGGTTCATGCCATTCTCCTGCCTCAGCCTCCCGAGTAGCTGGGATTACAGGCACCTGCCACCACACCTGGCTAATTTTTATATTATTTAGTAGAGACAGGGTTTCACTGTGTTAGCCAGGATGGTCTCGATCTCCTGACCTCATGATCCGCCTGCCTTGGCCTCCCAAAGTGCTGGGAGTATAGGCATGAGCCACCATGCCTGGTGGTTTTTACATTTTTAAATAGCTACATTTTAAATGGTTAGATTAAGTACCTACATAATAGCCTAAATGTCACCTGTTGACCTGCAAAGCCTAAAATACTTACTATTAGATCCACTACGAAAAAGTTTGCTGACCCCTTGTTTACAGGATTAAATAAAATAATCTATATAAAGTGCTTGGCATATGTGTACTACCTGCTATTATCTTTCTAAAACCTTTTAGGAGCTGAGAACATCCCCCAGCTGACAGCCAGCAACAAAGCCGGGACCTTACCCTAGGAAAATAAAGAACTGAATTCTGTCAACAGCTGGTGAGCCTGGCGGAGGACCCTGAGCTCCAGAGGAGAGTGCAGCCCAGCCAATGCCTTTCTTTCAACTGGGTGAGACTGTGAACAGAGGGCCCAATCACGCTGTGCCCAGTATCCTATGCACAAAAATTGTAAGATAATAAATGGGTATTATTTTAAGCCACTAAATGTGTGATGCTTTGTTACATTGCAAGACAAAACTCACACAGGTGCTCCAAAGGCACCAACACACCATGAAGTATGCAGCTGGACCGTGGAGACACAGTCATTGTCTGGTTCAGAATGGGCAACTTAATTATAGTAAGAAGTTAAAATTTAACAGCACCATCCACTACGACCCAGATACAGTATGATATAAAGACATTTTTCCTATTGCAGAATATGTGAAGTGTCTATATGTATTTATTGATGCCTTCTAAACCCTTTCCATTACTTTTGCTTGAAGCATTGGTATAATTCATAAGGACTTTCAAGACCACTTCAAGAGCCACAAATAAAATTCTAAAATTGTCCAGGATCCACAGGATAACAAAGCCAGAAATACCTTACAGATCATCCAGTAAAATAGTCTGGCCCTTTGTTTTACACATGAAAAAACTGAGCATCACAGAGAGGAAATAATTTTTCCAAGGATACATTCTGAACTAGATGCAGAAGAGAAACTAAAACTAAGGCCTCCTGCGTTTTGAACTAGGATTTCTCAACCTCAACATTATCGACATTTTGAGCCAGATAATTCTTTGGTGTGGGGCTATCCTGTATATTGTAGGACGTTTGGCTGCATCCTTTGCCTCTACGCACTAGATGTCACAGCAACCTATAATCTCCCATTAAGACAACCAAAAACTGTCTCTGGACATTGTTGACAAGCTTCTGAAGGGTAAGAGGGGTAAGATCACCCTCAATTGAGAACCAACGATCAGAACAAGGAATAATGCCCATCTGTGTGAACTGCACTCTAACATTTACCTGACTGTGTGATTTCAGCAAGTCACTAACCTCTCTGAGCCTGAGTTTCCTTATCTTTAAAACAAAAAGTAATGCCATCTGTACAAACTCATGTGATTGGTGAAAATGAAAATAGAAATTATATATATATATTTAATGATTTTATTTATATTCACATATATGTATAGTCCCCCAGTACAGCACCAGGCTCAGAGTTGACAGGAAATGCCTATGATTTTTATTATTTTTAGAAGATGTGATGGCCTGACATTAGGGTCCAGGCTATTGATATCCAGCAAGCTCTTTCTCCTCTCTGCAATCTTCTGTAAATGCCACTGAACAATCATTTCATAGTGAGGACAGCTACCTTGGCAGCAGTGAGCTGAGACTGTGGACTTCTCACATTTGGAGGAAAGAAGGAGTGCTTGCAAGCCAGGCAGGGTTGTCTTTGCCCATACTGGAAAACAAACTACACGCTATTTGTTTGTTTTTGTCATGTCTTTAAGCTTCCTTATCTCCAGCTGCAGGATTCTGCAAAGTAAAATTCAATTAGTATTTATCATCCTTTTCCTAGCTGAGTAAGTCAACTGCTTTCATTGCTGAAACTCATAAAAAATGTGGAATTGCCAATGACCTCTGAAAATTTCAAGATTCGGGGACAGAAAAGGCCTAGGTGCAAGAGCAGGAGAGAAGTAATGCTTTTCATAACAAAATAACCATGTTGCTATTGTGATCACGGTGCTATATGAATATGAACAGAATCTTCAATTCTGGGGTTTTCAAACTTTGGCTTTCCCATGAAACTTGTGTGTGAAGAAGTCTAATACTGTACAATAGATGACAGTGGGACAGCTTTGTCTGTTCTGGCTGCTTCTTTCTGTTTCCACCCCCCACCGTGGATGTTTATGCTGGTTGTAATTACAGGGGACTAAAAGGCATATATGCATCTTTGGAGCCAGCACTGATTATCTCATATCCACCCTGATGACCAGCAAGGGTCAAAGGAATGTGTGCTGGAGACTTCATGGGTCTATCCCTGACTTCTTTCTCCCCTGGAAATGGCAAGTAATACCCATTCCATTCTGGTCCCTCCCAGCAACCCTGGTTTGATCAGGCAAGTACATGCTGAGACAACTGCCTCTGCCTTCACTCCCATTTCCAGAACCTGCCCAGGAATGATAACTCATGAACAAATCCTGCATCTGCATCTCAGCCCTCCTGTTTCCTGGACTTTCATTAGTGTGACTCGGATTTTTCCCCTGCCTTCCTCTATCATGAGATTTGGGAAAGCTCCGCCATCTCTGACAATGACCAGCTGCCAGGACAGGATGCCTTCAAAGTCAGAACCTGATGTAGCTAAAAGGTGCCTGTTTTTTCTCTTTCAGCTGTCATTGGAGCTAGTGTGGCTGTCCCCAGGCATTCTTCTTGGGCAACATGAAAGATGCATTTGGATTCTTGAGAAAATCTGCCTAGGAATAACCATCAGAAAGATGCCCCAGTTAGGGAGCTGCCAATCATCGCATCTGTTTCTGAAACCTCTTCTCCATCAGCATCCACTATAGAAGGGCATGTTTCATTTGTTTATTCATATAAGCTTCATAGTGAGAAGTCGTTATCTGTCTCAGTCATTCCCTTTAGAGTTTACATGCAATAGGTAATAGTTTCTTATGAATGAATGAATGTGGGATAGGAAAAGCACTCATCTTTGAGGTATAAAAACCGTCAAGTGTACCAAACTCACAGTCCTTTATTCTGTATTGCCTAGGTAACTTCAAGTAAAATTCACAAAAGCTGGTTGCCTGGGGTCAAATACAGTCAGCAGTACTGTTTAATCTGTAAACGCTTTGTCTACATGATGCTTTACAGATAAAACTAAATTACTTTTTAATATACATTTGGAAATTCAACACAAAACTCTGGATTCTGGCTTCTTCTGGAAAATGACAGGATCTGGCAGCCTTGGGCTTGCCTTTCCAGATTTTTTTTTAAAACTAGCTATTTTTTTCTCATAACCATTATTTTATTATAATAAATTAGCTTTATTTTTCTTAACTATTCTTCCCACCAAGTAAAACTCAAACCCTGGACATAATATAAAAAACAAACACAAGAAGATTCTGAAAGCTGGGGAGAAAAAGGCAGACCACCTAGGGGCCTTGAGACCTAAGAAATGACACAGTGGTGAGTTCTTTAGCTTTTCTTTTTACCTCATATATCCAAAACTTGGAGCTGAAGGAGAAAGCAACTCAGAAATGACAGCTGGTACAGAGAGAAACCAAAAAATCCCCAAGAAAAGGCTGCTCTCTCTAGCCAAAGAGCTGGGAAAATGGCAACATAGCAGAGAGAAAACCTTCAGACAACAGTCGCTCTACTCAGACAAACACTGCATAAAGAATTGTGGCCTCACTCCTACCAGGTCAGCAAAGAGTGAGTAGAAAGCCTGGACGTCCACACTCATGGGGCTGTAATGAGGTGCTCCCACACCCAGCTGGAGGAATATCAGAGAAGTGAGGAAGAAAGCTAGAACTTTCATCCCCAATGGCTAGCAATAAGCACCCTCTTACAGTACAAAGAGCAACCTCCTATAGACTACATGAGAGGCCTGTATGTCCACCCTCACTGGCAATAATGAGGAGTTCTATCCTCTCCCCACCAGGGTTGTATCAGAAAAGGCTAGTTGAGGAGTCAGGACTTTCACCATTGCTCAGTTTTAATAAAGCCACTTCCACTGCAGTATTACTGGAGACCATATGAGAAGCTGGAACTTCCACTCTTACCCAGCAGTAATGAAGTGATACCCCCTTAGGTGTCAATGAAGGCCAAGGAGAGAACCTGGAATTCTACCTCCAGTTAGCAATAAGGAGGTGATGTCCCCATTGCTGAAGCAATGTCAGAAAAAGCTAATCAACACAGAAAATTTAAATAAGACCCAGAGTCTCAGAGCATAACACAAAATTGCCCAGGTTTCAATAGAAAAATTACTCATTACCTCCAAACCAGAAATAAGTCAACTGATTTTTTTAAAAATCAGTAGATGCCACTACTGAGAAAACAGAGATATTACAATCATCAAACTGCTACAGACTGAATATTTACGTTCCCCAGCTTCCTCATTTATATGTTGAAACCTAACCCTCAATGTGATATATTTTAAGGTGGGGTGTTTGAGAGGTGCTTAGGTCATGAGGTAAGAGCCCTTATGAATGGAATTAGTGCCTTTATATAAAGAACTCCAGAGAGCTTCCTCATCCCTTCCACCATGTAAGGACACAGTGAAAAGATGACGTTCAATAAACCTGGAGGTGGGCCCTCACCAGACACCAACGGCATCTTCATCTTGGACTTCTCAGCCTCCAGAACTACAAAAAATAAATTTCTGTTGTTTATTAGCCACCTAGGGTACGGTATTCTGTTCTACCACCCTAAATGGACTAAGACATTGACAAAGATTTTAAAGTAGCCATGATAAAAACACAAGTATGGTCAATTCTAAACATACACAAATCAAAAGTAGAAAGTTCAAACAAAGAAGTAGAAGGTATCAGCAAAGACATAGAAAATATAAAGAACCGTCTCTACTAAAAAATACAAAAAACTAGCCAGGCGAAGTGGCGGGCGCCTGTGGTCCCAGCTACTCCGGAGGCTGAGGCAGGAGAATGGCGTGAACCCGGGAGGCGGAGCTTGCAGTGAGCTGAGATCCGGCCACCGCACTCCAGCCTGGGCGACAGAGCCAGACTCCGCCTCAAATAAAAAAAAAAAAAAAAAAAAAAAGAACCAAATGGACACTTTGGAACTACAAAATAAAATAACCTAATTAGAAACCTCAGTGCATGGGCTCATCAGCAGAATGGAGGAAAGAATCAATGCACAGGAAAAGAGAAAAATAGGAATACGTAATCTGAGCAATAGAGAGAAAATAGGCTTACAAAATACAGAGCCTCAGGAACCTATGGAACTATAACAAAATATTCAACATTCATGTCATTGGAGTCCTAAATAGGAAAAAGAAAGCAGTGCTAAAAAACTACTCAAAGCAAAAATGGCTAAAACTTTCCACAGATGGTGAAAGATACAAACCTATAGATTCAAGAAGTTGAACAAACACCAGACAGGATACGCTCAAAGAAGTTCATGAAAAGACATCACAATTAAACTGAAAATAAAAGACAAAGTTAAAATCAGCCAGAATGGTACCTTACCTATAGTAAAACAAACAAACAAACAAACAGAATGACAATGGATTTCTCAGCAGAAATCAAAAAGGCTAGAAGGAAGGGCACAATATTTTTCAGGTGCTGAAAGAAAAGAATTTTCAACCCAGAATCCTATACCCAGCAAAAGTATCCTTCAAAAATGAAAAGAAAATCAAGACATTCTCGAATATAGAAAAAACAAAAGGAATTTGTCACCAGCAGGCCTATTCTGAAAGAAAGGTTAAAGAAAGTGTTCAAAACCAAAAAAACTATAAAATAGAAATCTTGGAGCATCAGAAAAGAAGAAAGAATAAGATAAGCAAAAACAATGGTAAATACAAAAGCCCTTCCTTCTCCTGAGTTCTTTAAATTATATTTTACCTTTTAAGCAAAAATTATAACACTGATATGGCTCTAAGCATATATAGAAGAGACATTTAAGACAATTATAAACAGAGGAGGAAGCAGCAATGGAAAGGAAAGATTCCCAAATATCTTTTGAACTGAGAAAATGACAATACCAATAGACTATAATAAGTTATGTAGAATACCTAGATCAACCACTAAAAAAAAAAAAAAAAAAAAAAAAAAAAAAAAAAAACAGCCACACAAAAAGATACACTCAAAAAGCCATAGTTATGTAAACATAGAGTTCTAAAATGTGTTCAACTGACAAGAAAGCAGGAAAACAGAGCCTCCCCCTCGCCCGCCAAAACATAGAACAAAAACAATAAAATGGCAGATCTAAACCCTACCATATAAATATAAATGATCTAAATACAACAATGAAAAGGCAGATCTTAGCAGAGTAGATTGAAAAACATGACCCAACATGCTGCTAACAAAAAATTTACTTCAAATATGACAGAGGCAGTTTGAAAGTAAAACAACAAACCAAAAAAATTGAAAAAAAGAATATATCATGCAAACAATAATCAGAGGAAAGCAGAGTGGCTACATTAATAACAGATAAAGCAAACTTCAGAGTAAAAAAAAAATAGTGGAGACAGAGAGTGACATTGCATAATGATTAAAGGGCTGCTTCACAAATATGATACAGCAATTCTAAATGTGTATGTACTAAACAACAGAGCTGCAAAATATGGGGAAAATCGGTAGAACTAAAAGGAGAAATAAACAAGTCCATAATTGTAATTTAAAACTTCAACATCCATTCCACAATAATTCATAGAACTAGTCAGAGAATCAGCTAGGATACAGAAAAGTTCAACATCAAATAACAGGATGTAATTGACATTTATAGACCCGAACGAAAGCAGAATATGCATTTGTAGGAAATGCCCACAGAATGTCTACTGAGATAGACTATATACTATACTGGAATATAAAGTAAACCTCAAAAAAATTGAAATCATACAAAATGTGCTCTCTGAACCACAATGGAATTAAACTAGAAATCAATAATAGAGAGATAACAGGAAAATCTCCAAACATTTAGCAACTTTGCAACACACTTCTAAACGCATGGGCCAAAAGGGAAGTCTCAGTGGAAATAAGCTAGTACATTGAACTGAATAAAAACATAACACATCAAAATTTGTGGGATACAGCTAAAGCAGTGATGAGAAGAAAATTTATAACATTGAAAGAGGAAACATCTCAAATCAATAATCAAAGCTCCCACCTTAAACATCTAGGTAAAGAAGGGCAAAATAAGCCCATACAAGTAGGATGAAGGAAATAATACAGAAAAGCAATAAAGAAAATTAATAAAAGCAGCTGTTTCTTTGAAAAGGTTTATAAAATTGATAAACCTGCAATAAATATGAAATAGTGAAAATATAAGTTATCAATATCAGGAGCAAACCAGCAGATATTACAGATCCTGCAGATATCAAAAGGCTACTACAAACAACTACATAAATTTGTCAACACATACATTTGTCAACTTAGACAAAATGGACCAATTCTTTGAAAAACAGAACCTACTACAATCCATCCAATATAAAACAGACAATTGAAGAGCTCTGTAACTATGAACGAAATTGAATTCATAACTTATAAACTCCCCTAAAAGCACTGTCATGGAGAATTTCCCTGGGGAATTTTAACAAACATTTAATGAAAAATTAATATCAATTCTACACAGTCTCTTCCAGAAAACAGGAGGGGATGCTTCCCAATTCATTTTGTGAAGTAGTATTACCCTGACATAAAACTAAGCAATAACAATACAAAGAAAACTAGAGACTAATATTCCTCATGAATATGGATAAAAAAATTCTCACTAAAACATTAGCACATAGAATTCAGCAACCTATAACAGAATTACATACCACAATTAAGTAGAACTAGTCTAAGGATGTAAGGTTGATTCAACATTTGAAAATCAATCAGTGTTATTATAATATTAACAAACTAAAAAATTACATATTCATATTGATGGATACAGGAAATAAGTATTTGACAAAATCAACACCCATTTATAATTTTTTAAAAAACCTCCCAGAAACCCAAAAATAAAGAACTGCCTCAACTTGAAAAAGGCATTTACAAAACCTCTACAGGTAACATTATATTTACTGGTGAAAGACTGAATATGCTTTCCCCTGAGACTGGGGACAAGGCAAGGATATCTTCTCTCATCACCTTTGTTCAATATCATGCTGGAACTTCTAGTCAGTATAAAGACAATAAAAAGGAAATAAAACCCAAAGGATCAGAAAGGAAGACATAAAACTCCCAAATTGCACACGACTTGATTGTCCCAAATGGAAAGTCCCAAGAAATCTACCAAAAAGAAAAACTCTAGAACTATTATGTAAATTCAGCAAGGTTGCATAACATAAAACATAACGCCATACACATAAAAAAATTGTATGTCTATATGTTGGCAGTAATAGCAAATACAACACAATTAAAAATACAATACTATTTACAGTCACTCAAAAAATGAAATACTTAGGTATAAATATAAGAAAATATGTGCAGGAGTATATATTTAAAACTGTACAACACTAATGAAAGAAAAGAAACGTAAACACATGTAGGGATATAACATGCCCATGCACTGGAAGACACAACGAGGTAAGATGTCAACTGTCCTAAAGTTGCTATACATGTTTAACTCAGCACCTATCAGAATCCTTGCAGGATTTTTTTTTTTTTTTCGGTAGTTATAGATGAGGTTATCCTAAAAATTTTTGATAAGATAAAGGAAATAGCATAGTTAAAACAGTTTTGAAAAAAAAAAATTGAGAGTAATCCATTTACACAATTTCAAGACTTAGATAGCCACAGTAATCAAGACTACATAATTTTGGTGGAGCCATTGACACAAAGATTAATGGGTGAGAGAAGATAATCCAGAAATAGACCTATACAACTATGCCTGCTATGCTCTGAATGTGTGTGTCCTCCCAGCAAATACATATGTTGAAACCTAATCACCCAGGTGATAGTATTAGGAGGTGGAGCCTTTGGGAGGTCATTAAGTCATGAGGGCTGAGTTCTCATAAGTAAAATTAGGTCCCTTATAAAACAGGCCCTAGAGAGCTGCCTTCCCCTTTCTATCCTGTGAGGACTTAGCTAAAAGTGACATTCATGAAGGAGAAAGAAGGCCCTCAGCAGAAATCAACAATGCTGGTATTCTGATGTTGAGTTTCCCAGGCTCCAGAGTGGTGAGAAATAAATTTGTTGCTTATAAGCTTACTCAGGCTATAGTGTTTTGTTATGGCAGCTTCAATAGACTCAGATGATGCCCTGCTGATTTTGGTCCAAGGTGCAATTTAATGGAGGAAAGATAAACTTTTAAACAAATGGATGAGGGAGGAATTAGATAACCACAGGCAAAAAATACAAATAAAGGAGTCTCAACCTAACTGTACAGGTTTTACTTTATATGAAAATGTTTTGCTTTATACAAAAATTAAAATATTTACAAACCACATATCTGACAAAGAATTAGTACTTAGGATATGTGAATAATTCTCAAAACTCAACCTTAAGAATATAAATAACAAAAATCCTAATCCAATTATAAAACGAACAAAAGACATGTCATGAAAGAAGATATACATGTGGAAAATAAGCATACGTAGAAACATTTGATATCATTAGCCATTAGAGAAATGCAAATTAAAACCACAATGAGATAATACACACACACCTAAATGACTATAATAAAAAAGTGACAAGATCAAATGCTGGTGTGGATGCAGAGAAACTGTATCACTTATACACTGCCAGTGGGAAAGTAAAATGGTACAGCTAGAATGCACTTCAGCAGTTTCTTATAAAACTTAACATGCAACTACTGTATGACCCGGCAACTGTACTCCTGACATGTATCCCAGAAAAATGAAGACTTACATTCACACAAAAGCATAAATGTTTACAGCAGCTTTATTCAAAATGGTCCTAAATGTGTAATAAGGAATGGTTAAAAAGAGTGTGGTATATCCATACCATGGACTACTACTCCACAATAAAAAGGACAGACTATTCATATAGGCAACAATTTAGATGAACTTCCAGAAAATGATGCTAAGAGAAAAAAAAGCCAATTCTAAAAGGTTGCTTACTGTATGATTCCATTCATGTCATATATTTAAAAGGACTAAATTACTGAATGAGAACAGATAAGTGGTTGCCAAGGGTTAAGGAGAGGTGGGAGGGAGTGGGTACGGCCATGAAAGGGCAATGTGGGATCCTTGTGGTGATAGAAATGCTCTGCATCTTGTCCGTACTAATATCGATAGTTTGGTTGTGATATTTTGCCATAGCTTTGGGGGAAATGGAGTAAAGTATACACATAATCTCTCTGTATGTCTTACAACTGCATGTGAATCTATAATTACCTCAAAATAAAGAGTTTATTTTTTAAAAAAACAACCTTCTTCAACAATAATCAACCAATTCTGGGTAGCATCAGTCCCTTTGCTTGTTGCTTCCTTGAATCACCACAGTCCCCTCTAGCCCAGACTTCCCTTAGCCAGGCCTCTTCCCTCACTGGCTACCTTAAGCATGTGTGTGGTGACAGGGAAGCACACCAGCTTGGGTGGCATTGCTCCCAGGCAACCAGAGGGCCACAAGGAGTTGGGATTAACCCCTGCAGGGTGCAATGTAAGCATCAGGATGAGGCATGCCCCTCTCTCCCTACCACCATGCTTCTTAGTGGTAGGTTGTAAGCCACTCAGTCCTTTTCAATTCAAATCAACAAATATTTACTGAGAACTTCTAAGCTAGCTGGTGTGCTAGGACGTAAGGATAAACAAGCCTGCTTTCGTATGGGGAGCAGACATTGAAGTAGATTGCATTGAAAGTGCTGCCGAATTCGGGACTGAGCCCAGGAGCAAACATGCCAAAGCATAGAAGGTGAAGGGTCAGCTTAAGCATGTAACATAACAATCTATCATTCATTCATTCAACAAACTTTGAGCGCCTACTCAGTGCTAGAAACAAAAAATGGATTCAGACACTTCCACTTAAGACTAGTGAGGAGGCAGGCTCACAAATAGACAAGTACACTCCACTGTGGCAAGTGCTGGGGCTGAGAAGAGCACTGCAGGACCTGTGGCCATGAGGATGGATGCCAAAGGAATGCTACTCAAGAAAGAAGACTCCACTTCACATGAGATCAATGCTGATATCAAGTCCTGGGTGGGGCGGAAGTGAGACTTTGATATGGAGCAGGTGGAATTACACGGCCCCTCTCAGCACTCCCCTGCTGTCTGACTACACCATATTGGGTTGCATTTGGCTCAGTGCCCTCTCATAAATCAAGTCGATACATTTATAGTCATGTCTGATGAACTGAATGTGGGCATGGAAGGAGAAGTGAGTGGACACAGTGGAAACCAGATGAAAGTCAGGAATATCAGCTCTTGAGAGAAAAGAAAAGCACTACTCATGAGAAACAACTGAGAAGGCAGATGTCAGAATCAGCAGCAGAGACTTCAGTGGGAGTTTACCTACCATAGTATAGTTCCAGCCTGCATTTGAATACATCACTCAGACCTAAAACCTGGGAGCATCAAGCCTCCTCTGAAAAGGAAAGACTATGAAATTATAGAAAGAACAGTATCACTAAGAGTTCAAACAACATCTCTGATGGAGCTCCTGAGCAAGTAGGCCAGAAGAGAAAGGCCTTTTCCTCCTTGCTGGGGAGAGGGGTGATTAAGGGAGGTCAGCATGATCCAGGGGTAGGTCAGCATCACTGTGGGCCAGTGAGGACAGTATTAGAGTAACAAGCATCCAGAGGCAGGCAGTGATCACCAAGAGGCAGAGGCTGAGAGCATACACCCCAGTGATATGGCCAGCCTGCCACTTGTGAGGCTGGTGTGGAGGCTCATCTCAGGGAGACAGAGCAGCACAGGCAGCCTCAGTGCAGATATGACAGGCAACAGGGAATAGCAGATAAGAGAAATGGTCCAAGGAGTGGCAGAGGGGCAGGCTGCAGTGAATGTCTCACCTGGTGTCTCACCTCTTTAGGGACTTCAAGGGAGAGGCACAAAAAAAGGAAAGGGCCAAGGGCCATGCAGTGGATTTGGGGACAAAGAGAATAAAGATTTTTCCCTTGCAATCCACAGCCTGGTAGAATCAGAAAAAATGATGTTTGCTAATGTCCCCTCACTTCCCAAATTTGTGTGTTTTTTTTTTTTTTTAAATTCCTTGCTCTTCAAAATTTGCTGTTGGTATCATTAATGTGCAGAAAGAATCCCTAACACACTTGGATTCACCTTTCCATTTTAAAAAAATACACCAACTGTATTTGAATGAAGTCACAGCCATCCAAGCCAACCACTGCAAATGATGTCACTTACCACGGCACAGCACTGTAAATTAGATAAATAGTAAGAATTTTTAAAGTTTGTAGATCATGTTGAACTTGGCTTAATAGGCCCTTTCTTCAAACCTCTGAAAGGATGGCTCATAAAGAAGTAATTAGTTTATATAGACTGTCAAGGTTCATGGGGGACAGCTGGCCTTTGATGCCTCATCTGTGATTACAGGCGGCTACAAGATAATAAAATCAAGCTCTGAACTCATGCCAAGGTATTCAGTGATCTCACTCCGGACACTCTGCCAAGCAGAATAAACTATAAATGGCTGGTTGCACTCTTGTTCTTTGGTTTGTGATCTCAAACAAGTTCACTGAGACATTTAGGACTTTCAGAGGCCCCAAATTCCCATTAAAGTAAAACCATTAACCTTAAAAATTCATGTTCATAATTAATATTTGTGGTGGGCTCCAATTCCAGGACTATTCAATATGGCTACTGTAGTAAGCCACAGAAATGGCTTCTGGAGGAGAAATTTGAACTGGTATTAACTTGTCTTAATGTGGTTATTAAACAGTCCAATTACTGGCAGTAGGAGCTGGTTCTCAATATCATTGCTTTTGCTGTGATGATTGCCAGTTATATCTTTTTAAAAGATGATTTCCTCATTGTTTTCAAATTCCCAGTTCATTCTCCTCTATGCTGCCATCTTATCTGAGCTGTCTTGGGTCCTTCATTCTTCTGCAGCTTTAGTGATGCTCCATGTACCCTTAACACAGTAAACTATATAACAGGTGGTTTTCACTAGGCCTCTTGGTTTCCAAGGACAGAGCCATTCTTACCCATCTCCAAGAGATAGAGTGGATAAAAATGCAACAACAAAGATGATTTAGTGGAAATTCAGGATCAGTATGACACCAGGACCACTTAGGAACTGAGGCTATCGTTCCCTTCAGGGACCACACACTCCCTCCCCTCTGGGCACATCTGCTTCTCTCTGAGACCACCGTCCTCCCCTCACTCTGCTAACAGGCTACTCCTAACTGCAGTTTGAGCATGTTATGGAAGCTTCATCTCCAACAGTTGCCTCCTTCCCCACATGCCCCCCACCATCCCCATTTGCCCTGCACTCCCATCCTTTTAACTTCTCAGCATTCAAACGGGAAGCCAATTGCACTATTTGATCTTTTCAATCCAGCTAGCAAGTTAGGCTGCAGCTTGGCTCAGGTGCCCACCCCGAGTCCAGTCACAGTTGGTCAGGTGGGCTGGGTCATGGGGCTTGGAATCTGACCACCAGGGCAGTAAGCAGGGAAAATACCATAATGTGTTTGCATCATTACTTGTCGATGAAGCATGCCATTGATTTAAAGTCTCTGATATCCCAGAATGTCTTTAAGCTTGCAGCTTGTTGGATCTTAAAGTGTTCTTCTAACAGAAAAAAAGAAAAGTGGTTGGGGGTTTTGTTCTTTATTTTTTGTTTTTCCTGATTCATTGTATAAAGAGCCCTGACTTTGCAGTTCCAGGTTTGAACCACTGTCTTGCACTGAGGCTGGACAGAATCAGCCACTGATGTGAAGACGAATGAAACTAAGAGTTTTCTTAGGGACTGAGCCCAGGATCCTGAACTTAGGAGGATTCTGCAGACTCTTACCAAGTCCACCGGACTTGGGATGTAGCAAAACCAAATGATGATGAAAGAGAAGAGTGGTCAACGGGGAGCAGTAGAGAACAATAAACAGGGGAGCCCCTTTTAAGGAGCAGAATCACTCTCAAAATGTGTCAGGGGGTACCTGGCAACATTTTTCCAGCAGGATATCAGAATTGCTATGGGCCACACCAGTGGTAGCTATGTGTCTCCCATTCTTCTCCTCTTGGAGTGGGAGTCTTATTGAGTTTTCCTTCCCCTGATATATATGTGTGAGAAGAAAATTTGTCATTTATCAGCCTCTGGATCAAGAGGAGTTGCATCTAGTTCTGATAAGGATCACAAAATATTGATCTTTAAGCCAGATGCCACGATTGGATACATTTTGGGGGTCCCCAGGATAGGGATGAGCATATTTTACATGAAATAAGGGTGTGAATAATTGTGACCTACGGTTGAGCTGTGATGGAATGATTGCATTGATAACCCTACCCCCCGCCCATGCCCTGTAGTAGTCCACTCCTGCACTGACTCTGGGCTTGGCTATGGGACTTGCTTTAGCCAGTGGGACAGTGATACGGTTGGCTCTGTGTCTCTACCGGAATCTCATCTCCAATTGTAATCCCCAAGTGTCAAGGAAGGGACCTAACAGGAGCTGACTGGCTCATGGGGGTGGTTTCCTGCATGCTATTCTCATGATAGTGAGTTCTCATGAGATCTGGTGGTTTCATAAGGGGCTCTTCCTCCTTCACTCTCTCTTTCACCTGCCACCACATGTCTGCTTCCCCTTCTGCCATGATTGTAAGTTTCCTGAGGACTCCCCATCCAGGCAGAACTGTAAGTCAACTAAACCTCTTTCTTTATAAGTTACCCAGTCTCAGGGAAGCTCTTTACATAGCAGTGTGAAAATGGACTAATACAGACAGTAACAAACTTGTCATAAGTAGCTGCTTGCCAACATGCTTTTACATTTCTGTACTTTAAGAAATGAGCTCAGGGTAGCCTGCTGGAAGAACACATGGAGAACAGTGTCATCCCAGTCAAAGTCACCGTACAGAACAGCCAGCCTATGGCCTACTCATTAACAGCCGGTGGAGACATAAACAAGCCCAGCTGAGATCAGTTGAGCCTGGCTCAGATGAGCAGAGCTGCCCAATAAGCAGGTAGACTCAGAAGAAAGAAGAAATGGTTGTTGTTTGATGCTCCTAAGTTTTGGGGTGGTTGTTGCACAGCAATACTTGGAGACATCTGGGCTGAAATTACAACTTCACCATTACTACTGTGTTCTTGGCAAATTATATGATCTGACTTAACATCAGTCTCTCCTATAAAATCATAATAATGCCTATTTCAGAAGATTGTTGTGAAAATTAAATTATGATAAAGTGAAAATTAAATTATGATAAATTATGTAAAATAATGCCTGGTGTGTATAAACATTAGCTAATTTTCAGTGCCGTTGGGTACAAGTTGTTTTCTGTACAACGATGTATGGCCCAGGGGACAAGTAGGGGCAGAAATCCACTTCTTTCTCTACTCGCCAAGCCATGTGCTCCGGAGTGAGACAGTGTCCATCTGTAAGAAGGGGCACCTGTTTCTAATTTGCACAGTTAGTATATGGGCTGGCACCAGATCTGCTATTATTATTGATTTTATTATTCACTTTTCATTTTGTTTTAGTATAGTATTGTCATTAACTCAGAGTCCCAGAAAACTTGAAATTCCTGTGTCCAACTGTTTCTCTCAAGCTATGTCCTACGGCCAGTGCCTCAAGTGTTCTAACCTGAAACTCCACATCTCCTGTTAGGGTGACCAACTCACTCTGGTTTACGAGGACCTTCCTGGTTTGGGCACTAGAAGTCACACATCCCAGGAAATCCTTCCTTTCCAAGCAAACCAGGATAGTCCATCTCTCTGGGTGTCCCCTTTCAACCTTAGTGAGAGAAAATGGCCCAAAAGTTTCCACTGATTGTCCCCTAAACATTAGTTTGGCCTAAAGCAGAACCTAGCAATAGCTTTCTTATTAAGAAAGTCCAACAGCTCTGGGTAAGGCTCACTGGTGTATGGTTATGATAGGCCTTGCTGACCCCATCCCTCACCTTCTACCATCAATCAGATCATGAAACCCATGGTCCCTGCTGTAGGTATTTACCTGTGACCTTTTACCCTCTTCTTCTTAGCTGACTGAAGCCTGCACCTGTCCTCCTTCCTCTGTACTCTGGCTCTTAGTCCCTCCTCCAGCTATCCCCTTGGGGCATCCTCTTCAGGTTTGCTCCATGGGCTTCATGCCCTCAGAGCCTGCCTCTGACCACTCAGCACAGGAGGAGCTGTGTGTGCCCATCCTCACAGGTCCCCAGCTACTGCCAGTAAACTCCCTCCAACCAGGACGCTGTGGACAGAACTGGGGCATCAAGGTTGAGCACAGAATATGATGGAAAAGTACACAACAGAATCTTGTAGGTGAGAGGCAGTAGCCCAGATGGTGGATTCCAGATAGGTCTGAAGCTGATATTCTGCAGGGAGGGTGATGAAGCCACATGACTGCTTGGGAAGCAGAGTGGGATGCCAGGGGATACCCTGCCTTCCGGTCCTCAGTAATGGCCCCAAACAAACCAGCTTGAAATGCAAAGGCACATCTACTGTGAGACTGATGTGGATGGCATCTCTGCCGTGAGGTCTGAGCTCAGAGAGCTGTGAGGCAAGACAGAGTGAAGAAGGCTGGGTACTGTGCTCATGATCCTGAAGGCGCTGGACAGGGAAGTGAGGTCCTGATGTGGTTATTCCACAATATCCCATGTGGTTCTCACTCACAGACCTCTTTCATAATTTTTGCTGCTTCCATAAACTGCCTAAATATTAGTTTACTTACAATTTGTTTTAATTTGGTGTTTTTAAAAACTCGAGTGCATTTATTCTAAAAGAGAATGACTAAAATGAAAAGCCAGCAATCCTTGCCTTGAATAGAGAATAACCTAAATAAAATACAACTGAATATTATTAAAATTCTAGCTTGATGTTTTTGCTTACTGAAGGCTTTGTGATAGGACTTGCTCCCTCTTTGTCAAAAAGAGAGACTAGCAATATTTGAGTGGTGTTGAAGATGTCTTGAACCTCCCAAGCTGCACCTTTCTCCTGGACATGATCAGAAAGAGAATTTAAAGGGGAATGACTCACTCAGCATGGGATTCAGCACTCTTTAATGCCATGTCCGGGTATCTTGTAAATCTTGTACTTCCAATGAGATAAGTCCTACACACTGGAAAACTGGCAGAGGAGAAAGAAGGGAGGACTTGGAGTCTAAAAGTATGGAACTGAGTGGCAGGGCTGATCCATCCTGGGCAAAACAGAATCCTGATAGCTGACTTACCTGTTCCACAAGGTTGGTAAGGTTTGGACATAAGTGTGAGAGAGAGTGTGTGTGTGTGTGTGTGTAATAAAAGGACACATGGTTTGCAAGAGTCTGAAACTATATCTTGCAACTAATAGATTACTCCATAGGGATGCATCATAGGTAGAATTTAAGAAAATTTATTCTCAACTAACTGATACTTATTTGTAGAATTCTGTACAATTTTCAAACTATTTTCCCTTACACATTATTTAACTGACTGTCCCACACCATTACACTACCCAGCAATCTAGGCAATATAGCTTGATAGTACAAATGGGTGATCAAGCCTTACAACAAACTCAAAATTTTCTCTTTCAAAAAAAATCACAGATTATAACTGCACTATTGTAATCAACCCAAATGAATCAAACACTTGTGGCTTACTGATAATAATACAAATTTCAATTACTCTGATTACTCTCATTATCATTGCTATGATTATCACAACTATGATTTATTGGGTGTCTACTGGCTACCAGAGAGAGCTCTAGGCACTTTGCGTTAGTATCTTACTTAATCTACATATTAACACCAGGAATGGGTACTATGATTACCCCCATTTTAAATATAAGGAAACTGTCCCTCAGAGTAGTTCAGTGACCTATCTGAGGTCATACAGCTAGTAAGTGGCAGATTCTATGTTAGTTTGGGCCAAAGCCTGTGACCATTCACAACATCTACCTTCCCTTCTTACCATAAGACACGTGGCCATCCCAAGCATGTGGGAGAGGCTCTGCCAAGGGTCTATCCCAATTCCTGTGGGAGGGTCTTTGCCATCAGGCACCTATAGGGCCTGAGGCATGAACAAGACCCTGAGGCAGATCCAAAGATAAGGAAGCAGATAGACTGGCAGGCCCTGAACAAAAGGACAAACAGAGTTAACCATGTATGAAAGAGGATTCCCAGCTGCAACCAGCACTGTAACCAGCTAATCAAAACCAGGCCAAATTACGTCCCAGGCAATTTTCTGGGCAGCCCTCAGAGAGTCACCCAGCCTGAGAAGTCAGCCAATTATGCCTGATCATTCTCTGCAGCCCTGTCCTTATAAAAGACAAGTCCAGACTGGCCCAATGTAGACAAATGAGCAGTTCTATCATCTCTGAAAGGCAATCTAATTCCCTTCAAATTTAAAAGTCTCTACAGTTTCCTAACAGGCCTCGGTGGGGCACAGGTAGAAATTAATAAGTTCATGGTGTGCCCAGCTTGCTTTCATTATCATTTTTTTCCATGCAGCGGGCAGAATTTTCATTATTACTCAAGGATTTTTTTTCTGTATCTGATTCTAAGAAGGTCAAATCTACAGAGCTCAGACACTGGGTTGAGAATTCAGTCAAGTCTAGTGGACTTGACTGAAGTCTGAGGGAGGTTTCATTCACTAAGCATCAGCACTTTAGTAATCAGGTGGGACAGAGATCAAAAGAAAATATCGTAGGGAAAGAGAACTCAGAGTAAGTTCTGAGAAGCCCTGGCTCTAGATTCAGCCCCAGGCTAGCCTGTTCTGGGATGTTGGGCAAGTTGCTTAGCCTCTCTGAGTTAGTTATCTCCCCTGCCAAACTGGCAGGGAGGAGGGTATGGAATAGGAAACTCAAATTTATTAAACTTTTGTATCTTGAATCATTGCAAGATGTGTCATAGACACTCTTTAAATTTCATCAAAACAACAAACAGCTCCAGAAAGCTTGTATTATTTCACAGATGATGACAGTAGGGCTACTACTAAATCCCACCATCAGAATGCACCTTATGAGGGCCAGAGACTGAGGGACTTGGGTGGTGTGAATGAAATTGCAAACTCATATAACTTTTCTGGAAAGCAATTTAACATGTTTCACAACCTTTAAAATGTTTGGCCAATTAACTAAAATTCTGGAAATCCATCCAAACAACAGAATCTGAAATGTGGACACATGTTATAATAAAAGAGAATTGGAAATAGGCAAAGTGCCAATCAGAGAATGGTGAACTCCAGAACATTCATTAAGTAGGAAATCATGTAATCATTTAAAAAGTTGCAGAAAAATATGTAATAAATGGCAAATTTTCATTACTGTGAAAAAATAAGTTATAGTATTCAAAATGAGGTATAATAACAAGTTTTTTTTTTGAGATAGGGTCTTGCTCTGGGGTACAGTGGCACAACCTTGGCTCACTGCAGCCTCAGCTTCCTAGGCTCAATTGATCCTCCTACCTGAGCCTCCTGAGTAGCTGGAACTACAGGTACGTGCCAACACACCCAGCTAATTATTAGTAATTATTATTATTTTGTAGAGACAAGATCTTACCATGTTTCCCAGGCTGGTATCAAACTCCTGAGCTCAAGCAATCCTCCCCTCCCCAGCCTCCCAAAGTGCTGGGACTATAAGCATGAGCACCCAGAGTGATCGCAATTTTTGAATGAAAAAAAAAAAAAGCAGAAAAATGACAAGAAGGAAATAGACTAAAATGTTATACCTCATGCTTTTACTGGGTGTTTCACTGTATTTTCCATAGTTTCTACAATAAATACTTATATATCTCACTTGTTATTGTCATAATCAGGAGATATACCATAAAAGCTATGTTAAATCTTTGAATTTTGCAATTACTTACAAAATGCAATCATAATATTTAAATGAAAATCATGTGAGATCATGTATGATTCTAAATGATATATTGGAAGAATCTATATGTAAAACATTTTGCTTAAAAAAAAATTAAAGGGGAAACACATAAGAGAAATAACAGCACAAATGGTATGGATGGAACTGTCTTCCCCAAAGCTTAGAGCCTATCTCCTGGGCTAAATGAGAAATAAAGACCACTGGGAAAGGGGTGGGAAAACTGACACACAATACAAAAGCAGCTGATAAGGGAGGACTAAAAGCTTCAGTTGACTTCGAGGAGTGATGGAGTTGGCAGATATGAATTTTTCAATTTTATGAGAATGATAGGGATCTGAAATAAATCTTCGGTATTTTCTTTTTAAGATAAATGTTTTAAAATAAATGCCTGCAGCATGGATGGATGGCTAGTGCCTGTGTCCTGTCTTAGAGCTGATCATAAATAACACTGAGAAAAATAGCTCCGGCCATTCTAAAAACCACCTTTATTTTTTACTCCTAAGAGCTTGGAGGATTATATTTTGATGCATTAAGCTAGACTCTTTTAAGGCAGCTGCAAATAATAGAAGTATAGAAGTTGTCTTCAAATGGAAATAACTACTCAGGGCTTGGCTTAGAAAGAAACTATAGTTTCAAGAAGTGCCTGAACAGTTGTGGGTGCATCTAACGGTCAGAATACAAATTCAAGTTTAAAGGCATTTGGTGGGTTTCTGACTTAAGGAAATCCTTTTGTGAGTCTTCAGATGAAACCTTTAATTCTTCTTCAGCCCTATAACCAACAAACTTTAATAACCTTTTGTAAATCCAAACTTTCAAATATCAGATTTGCTTGAGGTATTTTTTTTTTTCTATTGTAGTCTGTACATGAGAGAGCTTATAACTTTACTGTAGAATAGCTTATTCAATGACTTCGGTTTCCCTTTCACCATGAGATGAGAACAGGACATTAAAAGCAGACATACAATCAGACACATTGCTCATCTTTTATAGTGCCAGCCTCAGCACACTGCAATGACTTCATGTCATCTGATTACTTTCTGTTTGTCATTTATTTTCTCTGTCATATTTGAAAGAGGGGTCACATGTTCAGACGGAAAGGTGAACGAGAGGATCTTCTTAGTGGAAGGGCCTCTGCATATAGGCTGTGAGGAGAGGGGCTGAGGGCAGCGAGGGGCTCATGCTCAGTGGAGAAACGAAAGCCACTACTCAGCTCTGTATTTCAGACTTATCAAGATAAACCATAATCCTGCATTTTTATGCTAAATCTCCCAATTTCTAAATGTTGTATCTCTTTATTTTTTGCTCTGTCACACAGGATAGAGTGCATTTTGTACATAGTTCACAGCAGCCATCTAAAATTCCTTGAGTCAAGTGATTCTCCTGCCTCAGCTTCCTGAGAAACTAGGACCAGGCAAGCACCACCATGCCCAGATAATTATCATTATTATTATTTTGTAGAGATGGGTTCTGATTATGTTGCCCAGGTTCATCTTGAACTTCTGGCCTCAAATGATTCTCCTGCCTCAGCCTCCCAAAGTGCTGGGGTTACAGGCATGAGCCACTACATCTGGCATCCATTTTTTTAAGTGCATAATAAACCAAACATTTCCATGACCCAAACATTTTTACTAATATTTGTTTAAAAATCTCATTTCCAGGGGTTGCTAATAATTGCTGACTAAGCCCAATAGCATTATTAGCTATGTCCAAGAAAGAGATGTGTTGGAGTCTTCCTAGACTGGCAAAGAAGGTTTAGGGAAGATACTTCATCTTTTGTGGTAAAGACTGCAAGGAGTTTATACTTCCAACTGGCATTTGGTAAAACTGGGACTTCTGAGGGTGATTGGGAAATGTATGGAAATGCCTCAATTCTAAACATCATGGAAGTCACAGGTACCCTCGGTGGTTTTCATTCTACATAAAATAAAGCTTTCTTCTGAGAGTAGAGTATCTCCCTCACTCTTTGCAAGAATGCTTATGGGTCTATCTTCACATAATACTGAATTTCCCAATTTAATATAACTACCTTCTCACTCCATACTTTATAATATTCCATAATGAAAGATGTCTTCACAGAGCTTATCTCTTAGAAGTGCAAAAGAACCCCGTTTTCTCTGCCCAAGTAGCTCATAATGTAGCAGGCAAACTGTCAGAAAAAAAACAGACTTCATCGTGGTGAAACCTCAGCCCGGCACCCATCTATCAGAAAGCAATCTTCTAGAAATCTTGAAAACCTTCATTAAATTTCCTGTCCTTCTCCTGACAGTTATACAATGTTAACAATATTACTCATGATGCAGGCATCTTCAGAAATCTTTTGTCTAATCCCTCCTCCCACTGCCATGACCAGTCCCTTCTCTTTGCCAAAATCCATGGAAGCATGAGGCATAGCCGAGTTCCTCACTCAGCCCTCCTGGGGCCTACCATTTGAAGAGGGTCCAAGGAGGAAGCAGACGTAGCCTTGATGATAGTGAGAGGCTCTCTAGCCACAAGAGGGAAATATGGCACTGCCTTGGGATTCCTCCTCCAAAGACACACCCACTTGGAAGCTCAAGAACAAGACCCTGTGCCACTCTTAGCAGATATTTCCTGGTCTTTCTCTCTCTCTCCTTTCTCTTGCCCATTTACCAAGCAACAAGTCTCCATTTATCGATTATATGTGGATAGTGGGGACAACGGGTTATCTCTTTATGGGTAAAATTCCCCTAAGAACCTTACTAGCCCAACTTCTCCAACTCTGCAGGCCGCTTCAGCAATTTACCACTCGTTAGAAGAAACAAGGGTCTTGCACTGGAGGCAACATGAAGGAAAAAACAAACAAAAACACAAGGAGAGCCAGAATCCATCCCAGAAATAAGAAGAGGCATACAGCTTTTTAACATCACAGGCTGATCTAGAGATGCACAGGGTGGTGACAATAGCTATAAAGCCATATTCTGGGCTTTGTGGAGGTTTCACAGCACATCTTCAAAGTGAGCCAGGCCCAGCCATACTAAGCCATAATCTCACCTGCAAAAGGAACCGGTGCATCTTTATCCAGGGCTACCAGTGGTGGATCCAAAATGACTGTGTCATTGTTCTCGGTTATGACTCCATGATATGAAGTCTCGATCCATGGCTTGTGCTTATTGACTAGAAAATAGGGGAAAGAAAAAACAAAAAGGATCATTATTTAAATAACAAACCCATAATAATGTATTATTAAGATTGTATATTTGCCCAATCATAGGCTGTCATCCAACAATCCTGTGAGAGACATGGAGCACGTTAATCCCATTTTAAACCCAGAAAAGCTTCAGAGAAGTGCAGGGAGAGGTTCAACACCTCACCCAAGGCACTCAGAAGGTGAGAGACAGCATTGACTATCAAACACTGTTTGTTTTGCCTCTAAGACCATGGGTTCTTCACCTCATCAAAATCCCATTATTTGTATTTCTGGATACCCAGTATAGACAGATATTATTGAGAACTGATTGAAAGCTTTAATTCTGTAATGCTACCATCTATTAATAGATGTTTCAGAGTTAAAGTCCTTTATCAATCAATAAACTAGCAGTTACTACTATGTATGCTCAGGTTTCTGACCTCAACCAAATCTGATCCATCATTAGAAGTTACTGCATTTTATATACATGTATACACACACATATGTATAAATATCATTATATATGCAAAGATACATCAGATATTTGAATATTTTCTGATCATTTAAAAATTGTGTATCTCAGTGGTCTAAATTATCTAGCAACTTAAGTTGTTCTTCAATAATTTCACTAGCTGAATTAAATATTAACCAATGAACAATTAATACACTGAAAATACATATCAACTATATTTTACGGGTTGAATTGTGTCCTCTACATTAAAAAAATACATTGATATCCTAACACTTAGAACCTCAGAATGTGAATGTATTGGGAGATAAAATCTTTACAGAGGTAATCAAGTTTTAAAATGTCATTAGGGGCCGGGCGCGGTGGCTCACGCCTGTAATCCCAGCACTTTGGGAGGCCGAGACGGGCGGATCACGAGGTCAGGAGATCGAGACCATCCTGGCTAACCCGGTGAAACCCCGTCTCTACTAAAAAATACAAAAAACTAGGGCCGGGCAGTGGCAGCCAGTAGTCCCAGCTACCCGAGGCTGAGGTGGGTGAGAGCCTGGCAGCAAACCCGGGAGCGAGCCTGGGTGGTGAGCTGAGATCTGGCCACTGTAATTCAGCCCACTGGGATGAGCGGTGACTCGGCTCCCAAAAAAAAAAAAAAAAAAAAAAAAAAAAATGTCATTAGGGTGGTTCTGCGTCCAATATGATTAGTATACTTATATAAAGGGAAAATTATGGCACAGATATATGCACACTGAGAAAATCTCATGTGAAAATAGAGTTGTGCAGCCCCAAGCCAAGGAACTATAGGAAGCTAGGAGAGAATCCTGGAATGGAGCCTTTCCTAGAGCCTTCAGAGGGAACCTGGACCTGCCAACACCTTGATTTCATATTTCTGGCGTCCATAAATGTGAGACAATAAGTTTTTGTTCCCAGATACCCAGTGATACGGTTTGGCTCTGTGTCCCCATCCAAATCCCATCTTGAATTGTACTCCCATAATTCCCACATGCTGTGGGAGGGACCCAGTAGGAGACAATTGAATCATGGGGGTGGGTTCCCCCATACTGTTCTCCTGGTTGTGAGTAAATCTCACGAGATCTGATGGTTTTCTCAGGGGTCTCTGCTTTTGCGGCTTCTTCATTCTTTCTTTGCCTGCTGCCATCCATGTGAGATGGGATGGTAAGAGGTCCAACTAAACCTCTTCCTTTTGTGAATTGCCCAGCCTGGGGTATGTCTTTATCAGCAGCATGAAAACAGACTAATACAGTAAACTAGTACCAGTAGAGTGGGGCGTTGCTGAAAAGATACCTAAAAATGTGGCAGTGACTTTGGAACTGGGTAACAGGCAGAGGATGGAACAGTTTGGAGGGCTCAGAAGACAGGAAAATGTGGGAAAGTTTGAAATTTCCTAGAGACTTGTTGAATGGCTTTGCCCAAAATGCTGATAGCAACATGGGCAATGAGGTTCAGGCTGAGGTGGCCTTAGATGGAGATAAAGAACTTGTTGGGAACTGGAACAAAGGTGACTTTTGTTATATTTTAGCAGAGACTGGCAGCATTTTGAGTCTGCCCTAGATACTTGTGGGATTGTGAACTTGAGAGATGATTTAGGGTATCTGGTGGAAGAAATTTCTAAGCAGCAAAGCATTCGAGAGGTGACTTGGGTGCTGTTAAAAGCACTCAGTTTTAAAAGGGAAACAGAACAGGTAAGTTTGAAACATTTGCAGCATGACAATGTGATAGAAAAGAAAATCCCATTTTCTGAGGAGAAATTCCAGTCAATTGTAGAAATTTTCGTAAGTAAGGAGGAGCCCAATGTTAATCCCCAAGACAATGGGGAAAATGGCTCCCGGGCATGTTCAGAGGTCTTCATGGCAGCCCCTCCCATCACAGGCCCTGGGGCCTAAAAGAAAAAAATGTGGTTTCGTGGGCTGGGCCTCTGAGCTATGTGTAGCCTAGGGACTTGGTGCCCTGCATCCCAGCTGCTCCAGCCATGGCTAAAAGGGGCCAACATAGAGCTCAGGCCATGGCTTCAGATGGTGCAAGCCCCAAGCCTTGGTGGCTTCCACGTGGTATTGATCCTGCAGTTGCACAAAAGTAAAGAATTGAGGTTTGGGAACCTCCACCTGAATTTTAGAACATGTACGGAAATGCCTGGATGCCCACGCAGAAGTTTGCTGCAGGGGAGGGGCTCTCATGGAGAATCTCTGCTAGGGCACTGCGGAAGGGAAATGTGGGGTCGGAGCCCCCACACAGAGTCCCTACTGGGGCACTGCCTAGTGGAGCCGTGAGAAGACAGCCACTGTCCTCCAGACCCCAGAATGCTAGATCCACTGACGCTTGCACCTGTGCCTGGAAAAGCTGCAGGTACTCAACACTAGCCCATGAAAGCAGCTGGGAGGGAGGCTATACCCTGCAAAGCAACAGGGGTGGAGCTTCCTGAGACCATGGGAGCCTACCTCTTGCATTAGGGTGACCTGGATGTGAGACATGGAGTCAAAAGAGATCATTTTGGAGCTTTAAAATTTGACAGCCACACTGGATTTTGGACTTGAATGGCCCTGTAGCCCTTTTGTTTTGGCCAATGTCTCCCATTTAGAACGGCTGTATTTACCCAATGTCTGTATCCCCATCGTATCTAGGAAGTAACTAGCTTGCTTTTGATTTTACAAGCTCATAGGCAGAGGGGACTTGCCTTGTCTCAGATGACACTTTAGACTGTGAACTTTTGATTAACACTAAAATGAGTTAAGACTTTGGGGGACTACTGGGAAAACATGATAGTTTTTGAAATGTGAGGACATGAGATTTGGCAGGGGCTAGGGGCAGAATGATATGGTTTGGCTCTGTGTTCCCAGCCAAATCTCATCTTGAATTTTACTCCCACAATTCCCACGTGTTGTGGGAGGGACCCAGTGGGAGATAATTGAATCATGGCAGCAGTTTCCCCCATACTGTTCTCAAGGTAGTGAATAAGTCTCACGAGATCTGAGAGTTTTATCAGGGGTTTCTGCTTTTGCATCTTCCTCATTCTCTTGCCTGCTGCCATCCATGTAAGATGGGACTTGATCTTCCTCACCTGCCATTATTGTGAGGCTTCCCCAGCCAGGTGGAACTATAAGTTCAATTAAACCTCTTTCTTTTGTAAATTGCCCAGTCTTGAGTATGTCTTTATCAGTAGCAAGAAAATGGACTAATAGACACAGTTTGTGGTACTTTGTTACAGCAGCCCTAGCAAATGAATACAGTATACTTCTATCAGCAGGTACTAATGAAGGGTAGAGAACTAAAATAAGACTGTGCCAGGATTTGGTGTAATACTCCAATGTGAGAACCTCATCTGGTGAAAACTCAGTTCTTGCCAATTCTTCCCCTTGTATGTCTTTGTTTGATGGGTTCTAGCCCAACCCACTCCTATCTGAATGGCTTCAGGGGCCTCCTGACTGGTCTCTCCATTGGAAATCTTGCCCCACTCTAGTCTACTCTGCACACTGGTATCAAGAGTGATCTTTCTAAAACATTAATCTGATTACTCAACTGTAAGTTGCTTGGTATCTCTTTTTTAGTCCCCTCTGCCCACCCCCAATACCCTCACAGAAGTCAGGATACAGAGTAGGTACATTAGAATCAAAATAACAGGTTAGAGAGGGGGTTCTAGAATAATCAAAATTGTTTCGATGCCAAACTTCACACCCTACGTCATAGTTTAAAAGGTGTGGTCACATATGCAATGCTTATCACAGCATCTTGTGAGGTAGGCATGATCATTATAAAGATGAATAAACTACCTCCACAAGGTGTAACATTCCCAAGGCGATTATATGGTTAAAAATTAATAAGTAGGAAAATCAGAAACTCATACTTTGTGATATCTGAGAAGTGCACACACACATATTATAATATATATGTAATGTACATTATACAGTATATATTTTATATATTACATTACATATTTTTCAGTAGCCACAGCGAAGTGAGAGCTTATAGAATTGCGAGCAGCTCTGAGGCAGTGGCTCCTGTCCCCTTCCCACCTCATCGTCCTTCAAAAGGTCAGTTCAGAACTGTTCCAGGAGCAGTGGCAGACTCAACCAGGGCCACCATTTTGCTCCTTCTCACCCATTCCACAGCAATCACAAACTAACTGGAAAGCAGTCTAATGAGGCAGGGACATGTGCCTTGCTATTCTCAGGTCTTGGCCCCTGTAACTCATTTTTACAGATTGGACCATGCCCAGGGCAGAGAGAAGCTCTGGCCACTGCAGGTGTGAACTGGACAGTAGGCACATCCATTCTCACATTTTGGCATTCAGACTGATGCTTCATTATGGACCCTGGAAGAATTACAACCACCCGAGGCTGTCCCCACACTCCTTTGCTCTTTTATTAGCCATCAACACAAATGCAATGTAAATAATTTGCAGCTGTTGGGAGAAACAATTAAATCTTTTTTCCCCTTAATTAAACCTAGGGGCCTCTTCATTAGAACTGTGTACAGAGCATACGCCAGGAGCTCATCCAGTGTTTCAGATTCATTGTGCCTATCTAAATGGTCTAAATTAGATAGTCTCAGTGGCAGGCAATGAAATCTAAAGTTGCAGTTCCTGGTTTTAGCCCTGACTTAGCCACTTCTGGCTGGTCCTATGTGAATCCCGTGGCCTCTCTGAGTTTCAGTTCCCACGACTGTAAAATGCTGATGGTGATGCTACTTACAGTGTTGTTCTGTCATTCATACGTCCTGTGCTAGACACACAGCTGCTCCTTTTTCATTACTCAAACTCACCACCCTGCTTGCTGGGCAGTGACAATGTCAGAAGGAGAGGTGATTTACAGACCAACTTTAAAGTTGATGTTTTTCCCTCATTAGGAAATGGGCTGACTTCCTTCTATGCACAGGTTTGCCTTCCTTTACTCCTCTCTGTCACTATTTCAGTTAGTTGGGTACCTATCACATATTAGGCATTTGACATACATATATTCATTAATCCTCACAACATCCCCATTGGGTAATACTTTATTTCTCATTTTGCAGGTGAGTAACTGAGGCTTAGAGGGATTTAAATATTCTCATTTTGGAAAGTAAGAATGCTAACATCCCCCAAATTTCTCCCTTCTCTCCCACATTCTAACTTCCCTTACATCAGAACTTTTGCTTTGTCAAGATTGATTCATAAATAAAATTGCTTTCTATCCTTTGCCTATAGATCAAGTCATCAGGGTTGCAAACTAATAACTTAATTTACATTAATTCGACTACAAAGATATCATTCATGACTGAGCCAAGTATGGTACAATAATTACTTCTTCTTCTTAGTGGTCAAATGATCATTTTGAGGACAACATTATTTGCATCCAGATAAACTGGATTCTTTATTTTTCACTCCATCAAATGGCTGAATCACGTTCCATCATAGCTTGCATCACATTTGGAAGCAGCCTCCTTTGTATACTTTTGTTTCCTGAATTTAATGATTGCCTTTTTATATCTATTGAGTAATGAAACATAAAAATTCTTCTCAGAGCTCAATTATGTTATAGCTTTTAAATCATCCCATCTATTACTCATTCTTCATTTGTAAAACAAAGATACTTATTTCTCAGGAATGTTGTGAAAATTGCACGAAATGATGTAAGCAAACATAGTACCCAGGAACAGAGCAGACATTCAAATACTTAGAACTCCCCCTACCCCATCTTATGATCCTGGGTGGCTAAGGTGTACCCTTGCACTCTCAGAAATATTCAGCCCAGCTTCATCCATTCAATAAATATTAATGGAGTATCCAAAATGTACAGAAAACACACTAAGCACTGAGATAAAACGAGAAAAACATCCTTTAAAAAGCATCTGACAAAATCCAACATCTATCTATAATTAAAACTATTACCAAATGAGAAATAGAGGACAACTTTCTTAACCGGATAAAGAACTTTTACAAAAACCTATAGCTAATATCATACTTAATGGTGAAAGAATAAATGCTTTCCTTCCAAGAGCAGGAAGAATACAAGGACATCCACTCTCACCACTTCTATTCACATTGTACTGTAGGTTCTAACCAGTGCAATAAGGCAAGAAAAAATATTAAATTGGAAATGAAAAAGTAAAATTGTCATTATTCACAGGGAACACAATCATCAATGTAAACATTCTACAGAATTAAAAAAATGCTATTAGAACTAATATGAGTTTAGGAAGGTCAGAAGATAGAAAGTCAATATTAAAAAAGCAATGGTATTTCTATGCAGAAACAAACAATTGGAAATTTCAATTAAAAAAATACTGTTACAATAGCATCAAAAACATGAAACACTTAGCAATAACTTTCAGAAAATATATGCAAAAGTTGGTACACCGAAAACCCTGATACTGCTGAAAGAATTTAAAGATCTGAAGAGATTTTAATGGAGAAATACACAGTGTTCATTATTTGGCAGACTCAATATACTTAAGATGTAAATTTTCCCCAAAATTGATATATAGATTTAATGTAACTCCAACCAAAATTACCAGCAGGATTTATGAAAGAATCAGCTAATTCTAAGATGTACATATAAATGAAAAAGACCTGACATAGCCAAAATAATTTTAGGAAAAAAGAACAAAGTTGAAGGACTTATACTACCTAATTTTGAAACTTACTGCAAACCTACCCTAATCAAGATAGTGTGGTATTAATATAAAGATAGACATATACATCCACAGAAAGAAGAAACAGTCCAGAAATAGACACATATATATGGTCAATTCATTTCTGACAAAGGTTCTAAGATAATTAAATGGGGAGGAGAATAGTTTTTTTATTAAATGCTGCTAGAAAAAAAATGAGGATCTATACACACACACAAAAAAACCTCCAGTCCTACTGCGCTCCATAAACAAAAACTATCTCTACAGGAGTCATAGTTCTGAATGTAGAAGTCAAAATTATAAAACCTTTAAAATAAAGCATACGAGGCCGGGTGCAGTGGCTCACGCCTGTAATCCCAGCACTTTGGGAGGCCGAGGCAGGCGGATCACAAAGTCAGGAGATCGAGACCATTCTGGCTAACACAGTGAGACCCTGTCTCTACTAAAAATACAAAAAACTAGCCAGGTGTGGTGGCGGGTGCCTGTAGTCCCAGCTTCTCGGGAGGCTGAGGCAGGAGAATGGCATGAACCTGGGAGGCAGAGCTTGCAGTGAGCAGAGATCGTGCCACTGCACTCCAGCCTGGGGAACAGAGCAAGACTCTGTCTCCATAAATAAATAAATAAATAAATAAATAAATAAATAAATAAATAAATAAATAAATAAATAAATAAATAAAGGATATGAGAAAATCTTAGTATCCTTGAGTTAGATTAGAAGGAACCAAAAAAAAGCATGCCCCATAAACGATAAAACTGATAACATCAAACTTTATAAAAATGATACACTCTTACTTTCTTGAAAAACAGTAAAAAAAAATTTGTAAGCCACAGACTAGGAGGAAATATTTGCAAAACATTTCATAAAGGTCTTGTATCCAAAATATATAAATAATTATTTCAATTAAATAAGACAAACAATTTGATTTTCAAAAAGCAAAAATTGAATATACCTGTCACCAAAATAAATATATAAACAGTAAATTAGAGCATAAAAATTTGTTAAACATCAACAGTCATTAGAGGCATGTAAATTAAAGCCACAATGGGATATCACCACACCACCACTTGAATGGCTAAAATAAAACTGACAATATCAAGTTATGATAAAGATGTAAAGTAATTGGAACTTTTAGACATTGTTGGTAAGAATGTAAGAATAATACAGTCACTTTGCAAAATAGTTTAGCAGTTTCTTATAAAATGACTCAGCAATTCTATTCCTAGGATTTACCCAAGAGGAATGAAAACATAAATAACACAAAAGACCTGTATAGAAATGATTACAGAATCTTTATTCAGAACACTTAGTGCCAAACTGGAACTAAAATGGCCATCAACTAGTGAATAGATAAACAAATTGCAGTATAGCCAGAGAATGGACACCCACTCAGCAATAAAAGAACAACTACTGATCCATATAACAAAACAGATGAATCACCAAAGCATTTCACTGGTGAAATGAAGTGAAAGAAGTCAGACAAAGAAGACTGCATGCTATTTGATGCCATTCATATGACATTTTAGAAAACACAAAACTATAGGGACAGATAGCAACAGATCAGTAGTGGCTAGGGCTTGGGGTGGGGTGGGATTTGATTGTAAAGGGGAAAAAGGGAACGTTCTGAGAAGATGAAACCGTTCTGTATGTTGATTGTGGTGGTGGTTACACTTCTGCATGTGAGCGTTTGTCAAAACATATCCAACTTCACACTTACAAAGGTGAATCTTATTCTGTGTAAATTATGCCTCAATACATGTGGGGCAAGAACAAAGTTCTAGTCCTCAAAGGACTCTCAGACTAAAGGGTAAACAGTATGGTAAGAGGTAGGTAAGAAGAGGAAGAGCAGAGTGCTATGGAAAAAGAGAAGTGCTGACTCAGTCAAGGTAACCAAGGATTACTTCCTGGAGAAAGTAAACTCTAAGTCATGAGCAACAGGAATTAAGCAGGCATAAAGGATGTGGAGGGCTCCAGGCAGAAGAATGTGGATGGGCAAAGGCCCAATGATAAAAGCATTTAATATATCTTGGGGGAAATGTAAATAGTTTGGTTTAGCTGTAGAACAAAGTTTGAGGCAGCAAGGCCAGACACAGTGCTGGACTGAGATGGCATTCCCATTACCCAGTGCTTTTTGGCATGTACAGAAATTATCCAGGAGTTACTTCCAAACTCTGGCTTCATGGGATGCTGGGGAACCATCTCCTTTCCAGAAAGAAGTAGTGGCTATTGATGCCTGTGGCTTGGCTGTTATTCCTTATTTAATCTGTTCCATAGCCTGATGTTCCCTCCCTGAACAAAATGCTTTGTCTTTTTGTTCCAATAGAGTGAGGTTAGTCAGCTCATGCTTTGCTTCATTTGAATGTAACTTCAGAAGAACTAAGTTTTTATCAGTTCTTGACAAGATAATATCCCCGTTTTCTGCACATCCCATCTGGAGGCTGAGCTGTGTCATATCATGCCCCTTTAGGACTACTTCTTGCCCCTTTCTTATCTCTTTTCCATGATGTTTCAGCATGTGGAAAATGCCCGTGTCTTTGCACTCATGCAGAGGAAATACCAGTGTGATATTTCTGCTCCATTTACACAGAAATTAGGTCTTGCCACCCAATGTGCCTTTAACTAGAGCACAGATGTATTCCTCAGGAGAGCTCCTCAGCTCTCTTCTCTTTGCTTCCACTGCCAAAAAAAAAGTGTATTAATGCTCCATGCAAGCAGCAGGGCCAAGTGGCTGATGACTTACCTTTTTAATCTTTATGCTTTTACCTAAAGTTGACCTTTCTGGCTACTTTCTGACCTTTCTGGCCACCCCTGGATCTTTAGAACTCCAATACTGCTCCCCGGGTAAAAGTAAACTATGAGTAAAAAACATGCTTTACTGATTGCAAAATGCTCTAACAAGGTTAACTATACTCTGGTAAATATATTATTCCAATTGTCAGGCTGGTCTTTTGCCTGCCATGCTCAACTTCCTCTCCTGACCTGATCTCCTAGTAGAACTGCTTAGACCAAGATAGATACTGGACCCTTGGGGAAACTGATGGGTGGAGTAGGCCAATTTATTAGACCTTGAAACTTTCATTTCACAGGCCAGAAACTAGAGCTCGTCTGGCAATGGGCACTTGAAATCTTGAGAGAGAAGGTAATAGGGAGTTGGGGCTAGCATTCATGCAATCAGCACTCAAAGTTTAGGGGGAGCTGAAAATCCATTTAAATCAGAGACAGCCATCTGCCAGGAGACACAAGGTTTGAGAGTAGATAGGCAGAGAGAAGAAATGGACCCCAGGTGGCTTTGGGCAACACGGAGGCACCCCTCCACTCCTGTTTTCTAGCCCATTCCCTGCTCACCTTTCACAGACTCATCAGCCTTCTATGGGGTGCCTGAGGTTACCAAGTGAAGCCTTTCAATAGTTCTTCTCCTCCAACTTTTAAAAGAAAAATTGTACTAGTTTGAGTATCTGTTCTTGTAATAAAATGATTCCTAACTACAATTATTATAATAGCATTTTGAAAAGTATTTTTATTCTTTGCTTCAGTCAGGCTGGGATAGGATCCTTGTCTAGGCAAATCTGATTCCACCCTTCCCCAGCTAGAATACTAGGCTAGGAAGCTGTCCTGCCCTCCACTAGGAGATTAGATGAGGCTACCCAAGGCCTAAGCTCTCTAGGTTACCCACGCCTTTGCCGTCATTGTGCTGTCTACCCCTGTGCCCACACTCCTTACTCCTGTCTATTCATCTTTCCAGGTTCAGCTCACTCCCCTCCCCCGGTTGCCCTTCTGTTCTCCCGTCACCCTGTAATGTCTGCTGTCATGCCACAGGTCTACTGTGTCACCACTGGATCTTTCCTTGTTCCTCTTTCCTGAAGAACCCTGAGGCCCCTTGACGGGGAGGCACCATTCTAATCACGACGATGTCTACAGTTCGTAACACAGTGCCCAGCATATAGTGAGTCACTGGTAAACGAAGTGAGCACACCTTTTACTTGCCAGAATCTCCAATACCTGAATCTATTAGCAGCACTTTGATTCCAATGAGTAGGTAATTCCTGTATCATGCAAATAGAAAGGGCATGCCTCCCAAATCTTAGGGTGACATTTGCCATCACTTAATTAGAGACAACCTATATCACTTGCTAGCAGTACCAATTAGAGAGTTTTAAATACAAATCCCATGTGTGTGACTCACACATGAAAAATATCCACAGAAGATGAGATTACATTTCACTATTTTAATTGGGGTGAAAAAGTATTTGAAGGAAAGATGGCTGAGTCATTAATCCTTAAATGCTTGATAGGTGCTTTCAGTAGGGGCAGGACATTGCTTTCCTTTCTTCCTCACTTCTTTACTATTTTCTTTCCATCCATCCATCCACCCACCCACCCATCTACCTAACCACTCATCTACCTATCCACCCATCTACCTAGCCATTTGTCCACTCACCATACCTATTTTCTTCTTTCCTTCCAACTATCATTTTCTACCCATAAATACTTATCTGTTTAGAGTGTGGACACTCTCAAAGACTAATTTCTGTAGCCTGGGAATAAACTACATGCCAATATCCCATTGGGTAGTGACATGTGAACCAGGAGCAAGGCTAGGAAAAATTGTGCACTGAGGTATCATGTGAGATTTATGAAACTGAAATTATAAGTTGTTTCTACACAAGTCATCCAGATCAAGCCAATTGGCCAAAGTTCACCCTAAGACAGACCCTGAGGCTAAATATAAAGGGTATTGCGCTTAATGTCAAAGTGCTGCCGTTACATACCAACAGGATATCTTAGTTAAGTCTTTCAAACTTCCCAGGCCTCCACCCTCTTTTATAAAATGGAGGTAATACCAATTCTGCAAGGTTTCTGAGAGGAAGATAAAAGGAGACTCTGAGTTAGAGCTGACTCATTGGTGACTAGCACTTTATAGGTTGCCAGCAAAGGCTTTCAGTTCTGCACCTCAGTATCTACAGGCTGGGATCAGGACCCACACAGGACCCAGCATGTCCACAACCCAACTAATCCATTGGTAAGATGAAGACCTAACAGAACCCTAGGCTTAACTCCCAAGGGCTGGAAAAATTAGACTAAGTCTATGAAGAAGATCAGGAGCCATGCAAAAAAAGATCATTTAGAATAAAAAGGGGCAAGGAAAAAAGGACTGTGATTGTTTAATGCTCACATTCACTTGCTAGAGCCAGCTCATTTTTTACACAAAATATTTTACCTACTGAACATTATTGGACTGAAGTGTGCATTAAATTGTTATATCTCTAATTCTCCAAGATTGTTATTACTTCAATATCTCATACTTCATTGCATTTTAAACATCTTTAACCCCTAAGACAGTCCTTAACTTACTTTGTAATTCATGCTAATAAATGTAATTGTCTAAAACTTTCTGTAATTGCCATTGATAAACCAGAATCATTAACATAGCTAAGCAGAAGCCACCACTCCTGAGGGCCTACTATGTGCCAGCCTACTATGTTCTCATTACATTCTCACAAGCACCCCTGCAGGATGGCAGAATTGGCTCAACTTCATGGATGAGGGAACATGTTCAGAGAGCTTAAGGAACTCAAACAAGCAAGGCCATGGTCCCCGGATAGAAGAAGTGAAATTTCCTCCCTTGGATGGTCATCCTTCTCCCCACAAGAAGTCAGTGCAGTGGCACACATTCAGTTCCATCTCCTGTGGGTCAAAACTGTGGACCAAGTGCTTGGTAGGGTACAAGGAGACAATATAGCCAAGACTAAAGCGGACTGGGGAATGAACAGTCAGGGTTCACCAGAGAAACAGAACCAATAGTACGTCACAATCTCTAAATCTATATACCTCTACATCTCTCCCTGTGAGTATGTGTGTGTGTGTGTGTAGAGACAGAGAATTTTAAAGATTTGATTCATGCATTTGTGGGGGTTAGTAAATTTGAGAACTGTAGGGCAGGCCTGCAGGCTGAAAGCCCAGACAGAAGGTGATGCTGCAATCTTGAGGCAAATTTCTTCTTTTCCGGGAAACCACAGTTTTTGATGTGAATGCTTTTCAACTGATTGGATGAGGCTCACCCATATTAGTGAGAATAATGTCCTTTATGTAAAGTCAACTGATTGTAGATCTTCAGCACATCTATGAAATATCTTCACAGCAATATCTAGACTAGTGTTTGATTAAATAATGGGGTACTACAGCCCAGACAATTTGACATATCACAAACTAATCATCACACGCATTGAAGAAGTTTTTAGACTGTTGTATTTAAACTGAGTGAGAAGATTTGATGGGATAGTACAAATTTCTCTTAAGCTCAAAAAGAAATGCTATACTTTTGTTTCTCTACTAGCAAACTAATAAATAAAGCCCTTGTGGCTTATGCTATCAACTTTGTTCCAGAAGGTAGCAAATGGGTGATACCTTTTTACTGCGAATTTCATCTCATGCCTTAGATTCTAAGATGTCCAGAACGATGGATGACAATTATCTGGTTTACAGTATATTCACTGCAGAAAGCTTGCCTGCTTCTCCATGCTTCAGAAAGAAAGCACTGGCAGGCAAATTTCGCTCCTTATTTATGTGAACTGTTATCTGCATTTCCCCAGCTCTGACTCTGAAAAGGTACAGAGTATAAGAGGTAGAGGACAAGCAAAAAGGCCCTGCCCCCCCAACCCCCCAACTGGCCAAATACATAGTTATAACAAAGTTGCAAGCCAAATACCCTAGGTCATCCCCATAATCAGATCTGATTGTCAGTCTATCAGAGAATATGGTTTTGTTTGCATCCACATGTCTGCACTCTTGCCTGCTCAGTTCAGCTCAGCTCAGGCACCACTGACAGGGACTCTGACACTCCTCTACTCTTCCACCCCTAGATACATAACCACCCCTAGATACATAACTAAATTAAGTCCCTCTCCTTGTGTTCCCCAAGCTCCCTACTTATCTCTAGCACAGCAAGTACTATATTGGAATGTAAATATCATTTTGTGCCTTTCCTCTACCAAATGGCGGGGAAAGATGCTGTGTGTTTTATGTCTATATCCCTAACCCAGCAGGAAAGTTCTCAAAATATGGCCAGGAGCCCTTGGGGGGAATCTCTGAGACCCTTTCAGGGGTTCACAAGGTCAAAATTATGTTTATAAAAGTGCTAACATAGTATTTGCTTTCTTTGCTTTTATTCTCTCTAGAGCAGTTTTCCAGAGGTTATAAGCAGATATAAAAATCCAGCTGTCTCTTATTAAGCCAGACATTAAAGATATTGGCAAAAATATAAAACAATGAGACTCTTCCCACTGCTTTTTAAAATTCTTGTTAACAGTTACTTTAAACAAAAAGTATGTTATTTTGGTCAATATGTGATGAGTTTATTGTTAATCATAACTAAATTAATAAATATACATTTTTAAATTTTGTCAGTTTAAATTGCTAATGCAATAAATAGTAACAGGTATAACCTACAAAACCAAAGCTCTTTGGGTTTATTAACATTTAAGAATGCTAACTTGTTAAGAAACCAAAAGTTTAATATGTGGCTCATCAAAGGACTTGAAACACAGCACATGCTGCTCAGGTAGGAAAGAGTGTGAGTTTCAGTGGAGGAAGAGAGCAGGGAGAGAAGAAAGGGACAGTAGGAGGGGAGAGAAAGAAAGGATAACCAAAGTCATCCAGATAAGACTTACATAATCATTTCTTAGATTTAACTCAGTTAGGGAAGGTTGATCAATGTAGTGACAAGATCAGTTCTTTTTCTGGTTCTGGTTGTGAAGGAAAAGTAACTTGTTGACTGGATCACTAGCACATCAGTTGCTGTAATTCTGTGTAGGTAATAGAGCCTCTGATTCTTTTGGAAGAAGGAAGGGGAACATCTCTTGTATGAACTTGAGTGCACGCTGTCAGGAGAATAATTGTCTGAAATCACAGTCTTTATATCTTTTGCAACCTGGTTGGAGAAACTGCCATAAAAATAAACAAACTTCATAAATCATCTCTGTAAAAGGCATCAAAGGTTAAAAGCATTGTGATGAATTTCTGAAATAGATTTGGACTCTGAATTTTCAGAGTGTTTAGGAGGCAACTATTGTGTCTCAAAAGAGTAATCATGATCTTGGAGATTTTAAAGGGTAATTCCACTGTTGAAGGTGTCAATGTCTCCTAGCAGTAAATAGAACAAGTATTTGCCAGCTGGAGAAGTCTCTCAATGCCTAAGGCATACTTCCCAAAATTGCTAACTGAGACCTTTGTTCTTACTCAGATTACTAGTAATCTGAGGCCTGGCACATGGTAGATGCTCTGTGTGTGTTAAATTGTGTGTTAAAAGATCACCAATGAATGAATAAGCTTTGACTGCTTGTGTTAATTATCTGAGCAAAGACTGACACACAGTGATTCCTCCTCAATTATAAATTATCTTAAACAAAGAAAGCAAATAGTATCTTAGTACTTTTATGAAAATAATTTTGATCTTGTGGATGGACCCTTGAAAGGGACTCAGGGACTCCCCACCAAGCATTCCTGGATATATTTTGAAAGCTATTGTGGTAGGTTAGGGATATAGTCATAAAAGACCCAGCATCTTTCCCCACCATGTGGTAGAGATTGGGACCTACTTATTTCTGAACAACTTTTGGTTGACCAAGAGAATCTTGGTTTTCTCATACACCAGTATTTCTGGGGATAATCAGACAAGGCAGAAACAAGGAAAAGGAGAAAAAAATAGGATGAATATACAATGTAGATAAAAGAAATTGGGATTTTGATTTGCATTTCTCTGATGATTAGTGATGAGCATTTTTTCATATGATGGTTGGTTGGTTGTATATCTTCTTTTGAGAAGTGTCTGTTCATGTTCTTGGTCTATTTTTTAAGGGGGATGTTTTCTGCTTGTTAAATTATTAAGTTCCTTATAGACTCTGGATATTAGGCCTTTGTCAGATGCATAGTTTGAAAATATTTTCTTACATTCTGTAGGATATCTGCTTATTCTGTTGATTGTTTCTTTTGCTGTGCAGAAGCTCCTTAGTTAGGTCCCATCTGTCAATTTTTATTTTTATTGCAATTGCTTTTGGGAACTTAGCCAAAAATTCTTCACGAAGGCTAATGTCAAGAAGAATATTTCCTAGGTTTTCTTTTCTTTTCTTTTTTTTTTTTTTTTGAGACAGAGTCTTGCTCTGTCGCCCAGGCTGGAGTGCAGTGGCGCGATCTCTGCTCACTGCAAGCTCCGCCTCCCGGGTTCACACCATTCTCCTGCCTCAGCCTCCCGATTAGCTGGGACTACAGGTGCCCGCCACCACGCCCAGCTAATTTTTTGTATTTTTAGTAGAGACGGGGTTTCACCGTGTTAGCCAGGATGGTCTCGATCTCCTGCCTTCGTGATCCACCCACCTTGGCCTCTCAAAGTGCTGGGATTACAGGCGCCTAGGTTTTCTTCTAGGATTTTTATAGTTTGAGGCTTCACATTTAAATCTTAATCCACTTCGAGTTAATTTTTGCACATGGTAAAATGTAGGGGTCCAGTTTCATTCTTCTGTATATTACTAACCAATTATCACAGCATCATTTATTGAATAGCATGTTCTTTCCCCCATTGCTTATTTTTTAACTATTTTGCTGAAGATCAGATGGGCTGTACCTGTACAGCTTTATATCCAGGTTCTTGATTCTGTTCCATTCGTCCATGTGTCTGTTTTTGTGCCAGTATCATGCTGTTTTGGTTACTGCAGCCTTATGGTATAGTTTGAAATCAGGTAGTGTGATGCCTTTTATTTTTTTCCCTTAGGATTGCTTTGGTTATTCAGGCTCTTTTTTTCTTGGTTCCATATAAATTTTAGAGTAGTTTTTTCTGATTCTATGAAAAATGACATTGGTAGTTTGATATAGTGCTATAAATTGCTTTCAGCAATATGGCCATTTTAACAATATTTATTCCCCCAATCCACGAGCATGAAATGTTTTTGCATTTGTGTCATCTATGATTTCTTTCAGCAGTGTTTTGTAGTTCTCCTTCTAGAGATCTTTCATCTCCTTGATGAGCTGTATTTTTAGGTATTTCAATTTTTTCGTAGCTAGCGTAAATAAGATGGTGTTCTTCATTTGACTTTCAGCTTGAATGTTATTGGTATATAGAAATTCTACTGACTTTTGTACAGTGATTTTGTATCATGGAAAAAAGTCATTTACCAGTTCTAGGAGACTTTTGACAGAGTTCTTAGGTTTTTCCTGGTATATAATCATACCATCCGTGAAGAGAGATAGTTTGACTTCTTTTCCTATTAGGGTGCTTTTTATTTCTTTCTCTTGCCTGATTGTTCTGGCTAGGACTTCCAGTACTATGTTGAATAGGAGTGGAAAGGGTGGGTATCCTTAGCTTGTTCCAATTCTCAAGGGGAATGCTCCCAGCTTTTGCCCATTTAGTGTGATGTTAGCTGTGGGTTTGTCATAGGTAATCTATGTCATAGAACATAGATTATTGTTTTGAGCTATGTTCCTTTGATTCCTAGTCTGTTGAGGGTTTTTGTTATGAAGGGACACTGGATTTTATTGAAAGCTTTTTCTGCATCTATTGAGATAATACGGATTTTGCTTTTAATTCTGCTTATGTGGTGAATCACGTTTATTGATTTGTGTATATTGAACCAGCCTTGCATCCCAGGAATAAAGCTTACTTGATCATGGTGTATTAGCTTTGATGTTCTACTGGATTAACCCCTAAGCAAGTAGAAGAAAATAAATAACTAAAATTAGAGCAGAACTGAATGAAACTGAGATGCAGAAATCCATACAAAGAATCAATGAACCAAGATTTGATTTTCTGAAAGAATAAACAACATTGATAGATTGCTAACCAGGTTAACAAAGAAATAAAAGAATATCCAAATAAGTACAATCAGAAATGACAGATGACATTACAAGTGATCCCACAGAAATAAAAAGATCCTCAGAGATTATTATGAACAACTCTATGCACATAAATTAGAAAATTTAGAGGAAATGGATAAATTCCTAGAAACACACAGCCTCCCAAGATTGAACCAGGAGGAACATGGAAACCTGAACAGATCAATAACAAGTTCCAAAATTGGATCAGTAATTAAAAACACCTACCGACCAAAAAAAGCCCCAGACCAGATGGATTCACAGCTGAATTCCACCAGACATATGAAGAAGAACTAGTACCAATCCTACTGAAACTCTTCCAAAACTTTGAGTAGGAGGAGCTCCTCCCTAACCAATTCTTTGCAGACTGATAGGAAAATCTGGAAGAGACACAATGGGGGAAAAAAAACCTTAAGGCCAATATCCCCGCTAAACATAGACACAAAAATTCTCAACAAAATGCTAGCAATCTTTTTCTTTAAAAAAATAAAGATTGAATAGTTCTGAGCAGTGATGCTTCCCCTCATTGCACATTTCTAAGAAGTCAATCTACTTCACACTGTATCCTCTACAAAGGGCAGAGGCAAGACCTCCCCTGTGGCCTGGATCATATCTGATGGGATTAATCAGATTAAAAAGAGCCTTTTTTCTTTCTGATGTTAGCAGGGTGTGTTTGTCTGGGTCCTCCGAGAGGCAAACACCAAGACAGGATTAAACATGCAAGGATTTTATTAAGGAAAATTCCTGTGTGAGGGAAGGTAAGGAGGGAGGCAGAAACATCTGACAAAGGGGTCAGACCTTGATGCCGACATAACCCCAGTGGAGGGGAGAGGAAGAAATAAGTTGTGAGAAAAGTGTCCTAGACTGCCATGCAGTCTAAGTAGGAGGTGATGAAACCAACACCTACAGTGTCCTCAAGTCAAAGTCAGCAGTCAGAGTCATCTCACCAATTCAAGGAGAAGGTCTGCTTTAGTATGCCTCAGTATCCCCACACATAGTCACTGGCTGGGACAACCCATGGATGGCATGGCATTAGTGCCAAGATCTTTCACTGCCCAGCAGTGGGGCCTCATTACACTCCCTGCAGTTGCAGTCTGTGAGATACTTTCTCAGAGCTGCCATATAGAATGCCTGGTCATGTCCTCAGTTCCCTTAAAGTTAACTTAAAAAGAAAAAATTGGCAAATACCACTCATCAGTTCAATAACTATTTTTTGAGAACCTATGATACAGGAGGCCCTATTCCAGGCATGAGCAGTAAAACGGAAAAGAAGTATATTCCTGGAAATATCTAGCAGTGGTTGATTTAGAGTAAACTGTAATTGAAACATTGTAGAACAAGTGAACAGAGCCTGTCTTCCTTTCAGACCCATGGCAAGCATGGGTAATCAATCCCACTGACCCTGAACATAACCTTAGACTCTTTCTCAACACAATGTTTGTGGCAGCCTCTTTTTAATAAGAGCACTTAAGATAAAACTTATTTGCCATCTCTGTACTAGGAGAAGTAGTGGACAGTGGGATGAGGGAGGAAAGAAAGGCAAAGAATGTTATACACCAAAAATAAGTAACAACGCTGAAGAAGGAGGACAAAAGTAAGATCAATAAGATTGCCCCGAGGAGGGCTGGAAATAAATCTGCCTGAAGGGGGAAAAAAATGAGAGAAAGCATGGCTAAGGATATTAATGTCAGCTTTTCACTCTTGTATCTTGGGCCTAACTAACTTGGAAATGGTTTTCAAAGCAGATGGCGATCTCATTGCACTGAATTTCCATGACTGTTTTGAAATTTTGGAAGCCCTTGACTTACTGGTTGTTCCATGACATTAGAGGTCATTGATGAGGGAAGCTGGCTAAGAGTGGGCACTCAGCAAGTGTGTGATGAACCAGATTGAAGACATATTTGCATCATGGCAACTTGGGTATTATCTACGATTTCCCAATGCACCAAGCAAACAGGATCATGGGCATACTCAGAATAACCTAGACCCAGTCACTTGCTTTGGGGTAAAGGCAAGACAAGATGTTCTACCTTAGAATCTGAGTGACCTGCTCTTTTCCTAAATATGAGCCTCTGACCAGATATAATTTATTGTTCCCCTTCAAATATTTAGGAAACTCCTCACCTCTGACTGCCACTTTGGAACAAGAGCCAACTTTCCTCCCCAGATCTGCTCCTCAGCTCATGGGCACCATCTCAGAAAATGGCACAGTGCTGCTCAAGCCAATACCCTAGGATGTACCTTGATTTCTGCTTTACCCTAACCAGCAGTTCTTACATCACCATACATAACTTATCAGCAAGTTTTGCCATTCCTATACCAACAGTAAAACATAGAACTTCTCTGTCTCTACCTGTCAACATTCCATTCCCAGTTGATACCACCTTAGGCTCTGCAAGAACCCCTTCGTTTACCTCCATCTATTCACTGTAATCATCAGCAATCCCTTTCCACAGAGCTGCCAGAGTAATAGCTTCAGAAAGGAAGCAGGTCCTGGCAATTTCTGCTTAGACCCTCTCAAGGCTGTGGATGTGGTGTGGCTCTGTGTCCCCACCCAAGTCTCATCTTGAATTGTAATCCCACATGTCAAGGGAGGGACCTGACAGGAGGTAATTGGGTCATGAGGCAGTTTCCCCCATGCTGTTCTCATCATACTGAGTGAGTTCTTATGAGATATGATGGTTTAAAAGTGTGGTACTTCCCCTCTCTCTCTGTCCTGCTACAATTTAAGACATGTTTCGTTTCCTCTTCACCTTCCGCCATGATGGTAAGTTTCCAGAGGCCTCCGCAGTCAACTGTGTCAATTTTCTTCATAAATTACCTGGTCAGGTAGTCCTATATAGCAGTGTGAAAATGGACTAATCCAGCTGCCCACTACACTTAAAATAAAGTCCAAAGCATTTCTCATGGTTTATCATACCCACTCCTAACTCATCTCCTACCACCTTCCGTCACTCCTAGTCACACTGGTTTCTTTATTCCTCAAATTCACCAAGCTCAGGCCTTCCTTGGAGTATCTGCACTAGATGTTCCCTGAGCCAGAAGGCCAGAAATGCTTTTCCCCATCACAGGACCCTCCACTCAGACCTCTGATCACCCCTTCCTGAAGATCCCATCTGAAGGATCCTCCATCTGTCCCACAACTGATCCTCTCAAAATTTTATTATTTTCATCACAATGATCACACCTAAAATTAAACTTGGTAAGTCTTGACTATTTTATCATCTGGTCCTTGCCCCTTGGGAATCCAAGTCCTGAGAGCAAACACCTTGTGCCTTCTGTGCACCACTATTTCTCTGGAGCTTAGACAGTGCCCGGAAATGGCAGCTACCAATAAATAGATGCTGAGTCAGTGAATGAGTTAGCATCCATCACGGCTGTCAGTGAGATCAAAAAAGCTTCCGACAGGAGCCCTCTTCTTGTAGAGCAACTTCCCGACTCAGCTGTGCTCTCTCTGGAAGCTCCACTCCCACCACAGCATAGTCTCTCACCTCCCATGGCTAACTTCACAGTCCTCTGTTTCCTCTTCCCATTACCCCAAGGCCATAGGTGGAGCAAGATCGGACTTTCTCCATGTCAAGGCTCTCATTATTGTGCAAAGAGAAATTGAGAAGTCCCAAGGCCCTTTACTCTCAAAAGGAATGAGGCTTTCAAAGAAGGAATTCAGAGGTGAGGTAAGAATTTTGAGAATGGCCCCTTGTGCCTTGATTTCATTTTTAACAACCCTTCACCCTCTCCCCCAATCCCCCCCACCACCGCAACATACACACGGGTGCACCCAGCCTTCATGGCTCTTTCAGCGTCATTGGCTGTCTTATCTGGTAGAGAACAGTGAGCAGGGCCTGCCCCAGAACTGGAGGGGAAGCCCTGCTCTGCACTGCGGCTGGGCAGAATGCCCAAGCCAGAGCTCTCGCCAAATTCTCGCCACAAGGAGGTGGCTCCAGCCTTGAAGAGTTACAGACTCAACAGGAGAGCATGCTCATGTTTTTGTGTAGCACAATTTGTTTTTTTAATTGCCTGGCAGCCCCTTATATTACTAGTGCCAATGGGTGTACTCGTTCCTCCACCCCTACGTCTTTATAAAGCAGGCCCTGGCTACACAGGCTACAGAACTCATAAGAGAACTGAGAGAGGCTGTGCGGGGGACATGTGCCAGGACCCCCCCTCTCAACAGTGGAAGTCAAAACCTCAACCCCTTTTCTCCACTGGAGTTTAACAAGGCCCACATTGTGGCCCGGTACACTGTTCCAAAATGTTCACAAACCAAGCTGTGACACCACAAAAACAAGGAAGGCACCCAAGTTCCACAGCCAATGAGGCTACAGTCGGGATTCCATTAGGAATGTTTGAGTTAAATTTAGTGCATGTAAGAAAAGACTTTGGCTCCAGGGCCTGTCCTCAGGGCTTGCACACAGCAGGTTAAGGATTTCTTGGATTATGAAGCATTTGTCTTGGGTACGTAGATTGTCTCCAACTCCACTGAGCATGGAGCAGGAAAAATGGTTATTTCCTACAGCACAAGGAAAGGGGAGTACCTGTAAAAGATAAATTGTAAACTTTATACTTAACCCTGAGATAGGGGTTAAGGAAAGCAGTAGCTTTATTCCCACTGGAAATCACTTCCAAACTAGATCCTACCCACAAATGAGACTGCACTAATAGAATGTGAGCACCCATTGCCCGTGTGCACAGTGTAGTCCACAGCAGCAATTTCATACAACAAATATTTATTCACTAACTACTGGGTTGGGTGGGACTATGCCAGGTATTGGAGGGTCAGCACTAATAGTTATACTAATAATTGCCCATTATACTAATTACATTAATAATTATAATTGGGATAATTGCTAAGGAGAAGTACAGGATCCCGTAAGAATATATGTCAAGGGGAAGTGACCTAATTGGGAATATTAGAGGGACCACACTTCAAAAATGACAGGTGAACTGAGAAGGATTGAAGAATGTTCTGGGAAGAGAGAACAGCATGGGAAATGAGAGTGGAGAGAAAAAGTCACTGGTCCATCTGAGAAAGAATCATAAAGAGATGATCTAGTATGTCAGACAAGAGAGACAAGGGGTGGCTTGGCCTGGAAAAGCTCCCAAGGACACTAGAACATGATTCAGGGCTCTATGTAATTTATTAGTATATTAATTAATAAAATGCATTAATTTTTAGTAATAATACATTAATAAATAGTTAATCTAACAGATGTAATTTTGTAGAAACTTCAGAGGAAGGGGAGGTCAAGGATGAATTCATCTTTACAGGCTTCCAGGAGCCAGGGGCTGGGCCACAGCTGGGTCTTGCATTATAATCTGGGTGGGCAGAGAAGCAAAGGAAGGTGAAAAGCCTGGATATCCCCCTAGACTCTTCCCTTCTTTCATCAGTCAGCTCATCTCTCAGCATATCTCTATATTGCTCCTTATAAGAATGTATCTTCTTTGAATCAGCTTTCTACCCCCACTGCTTAGGCCAAGTCCCCATGATTGTGTTGGGACCAGTGGGGCTGGCAGCACAGTAGGTATCTGATAAATGCTTAGGCACACTTAGCTATTTGGCTTTAGATCAGACAGAGCAATATGCCCCTTTTTAGAGTCATTTATAGACATAAATAGCTTCAGGAGGATTTGCTTATAAGCTTATACACAAGAGATAGGTGAGTGCCTTTGATTGTCTCCCATGTTGTACCCTCCAAAGCATCCTCCCAATAGCAGGAAGCACAGCCCCTTTGAAACACAGACCTGAGCAAGCCACCTCTCTGATTACATCCTTCCAGCAACTCCCGTCACCCTATGTATAAAGATCCCACTTCTTAGCCTGGTTCACAGGCTGTTCATTTTGCAATCTCTGCTTGTCTGTAATTCCCACTTATTGCCTAATCTTTCCTGACACCTTGAGCTATGTGAGGTGTTCTGGGTATTCCCTGCTCTGTCTTCACCCCTTTCTTTAGCTCAGAGCCTCTCTCCCACCATTCCCAGAGGTCTTAAGGGATTACGTTCTTCCTAAGTGACCTTCCTCCATAGGTCAAAGGTATCCCTAAACCACTAATTTCCCTGTGACAGCCACTCACTTATCTCTTATGCAGAAGCTCAAAAGCAAACCTTCCTGAAGCTGTTTATATTTGCAAACTACTTGTCCAAAAGGATCTATTACTCCATCTGTTCTTCTGAGGCCAAGTAGCTAAGCATTGCCCAACCATTTATCAAGCACCTGCTGTGTTTTCAGACCCATGTCAGCCACCAAGAAAGGTATAAGGCACATACAGGCCTTCCATTGTGAAGATCACAATCCAGTGTCAGTAATATAACCATAAGGAGCCCTTCTAAGAACAAGGCGCAGGAGGTGCCATATAAAATTAGATCAATTTTGACTTTCCTGTTGCTTTTTATTATTAATATTTTATATGGGCTGAGCACCTATTTTATGTACTGAGAATTGTACCACATTATGGCAGGGTGGGTTCCCTGGGAAGCAGACTCTAAAACAGAGTTTAGTGTGCAGGATCTTTATTTAGGTGTGCCCTTGGGATCAATATCTGTGAAAGAGAAGGAAGAAAAGCAGGAAGGGCAGAGAAAAACTGAAGCTGTGATATAGCCCAGTGGCAGCTGCAACAAACCTCAGGACACTCTAGAGTTTGAATAGCCCTTCCCAGTTGTCTTGAGTTGGGCTGAGATGGATGGGCCTTTATAGTATTGCATTTATCAGTCACTGAATAGGGGCCACCCTAGGAAGTTTAACTTGGGGTGAAGTACTTCTCTGAGCTGAAGAAATGCCTGAAAGGGTTGACAGCTAAAAACTCTTTCTGCCAACAGTTCTCCAAATATCTGGGACAACTAATACTTTAGTGAAGGGAGAGCTGGGTGGCACGTTGCTGGGTTTACCATATACTTTGAAAACTCACAACAATCCAATGATGTAGATGTCATCTCCATTTTAAAAATGAGAAACTGAGGCTTGGTGAGAGTTGCATTGACCAAAGCCCTAAAGCTGGATTTGAACTCATTTCTGATTCCACAGCGTATGCTTCTATCACTGTGCAATGTTCATTCCTTCCAAGCAGGTAGATTGGGACTCACACTGTGTCCCTTCACCTAGCAATGCCTGGGCACACAATAGACCACAAGTGCCTATGCTTACTTAAAGTAACTAGGATGACAAAAGGAAGTAGTAGTGCATTCTCAGGTTAATATGGGGTGTGCGTAGAATATGCCACCAATATGTATATTCACCTCTATCTTCACTGAAGGGTGATGCCTCATCCTAGGCCACATTCATTTTTTCCAGCTGTCCTAAAAACCATGAGCAATCCTCACTCTCCTCTCTCTGCCCCATGATACAAGTAGGTAGATTAATGAAGATACCTATTTGCCATGAACCCAAGACATGATACCAGAGCTAGGATTTGTGAATGGCGTTGTCTAATTTAGCACATAAAAATACAGGACACCTAGTTAAATTTGAATTTCAGATAAACAATTTATTTTTAGCATAAGTATGTTTATACAATAGTCTGGACTTCATGCTTCTACTAAAAAAAATGCTATTTATCAGCCGGGCACGGTGGCTCACGCCTGTAATCCCAGCACTTTGGGAGGCCAAGGTGGGTGGACCATGAGGTCAAGAGATTTGAGACCATCCTGGTCAACATGGTGAAACTCCGTCTCTAGTAAAAATACAAAAATTAGCTGGGCGTGGTGGTGCGTGCCTGTAGTCCCAGCTACTCAGAAGGCTGAGGCAGGAGAATCGCTTGAACCCAGGAGGTGGAGGTTGCAGTGAGCCAAGACGGTGCCACTGCACTCCAGCCTGGGTGACAGAGTGAGACTCTGCCAAAAAAAAACAAAAAACAAAAAAAAAAAAAAAACCCCATTTTTTTAAATTTAAGTTAAAAGGAGATCCTCTATATTTTATCTGGCAACTCTACTCATGGGTGAAGGGGAAGGCTTCCATCTCTATCTACAAGGTGATTTCAGTGACACAGAGGTTCTTTGGACCAAATGGTTGCCCAGTCTGTTATCTGAAATCCATTTACCTGCACCCAAGTTTCAACATTGCACAGTTAAAGTTTCTGCTTACCATGCTGGCACCCCTGGGGGAGTAGACACATGAGATATACTTGTTCACTCTCAAGGAGTTACTGAGAGCAGGGTTTTGAAAAGCACACACAAGAGAGCACAGATGGGGAACAGGGACAGCCAGGAATGGACATTTCTAAGGGGGTGAAGTTCTCAGAATGAAGAGGTCTGTGGTGTGCAAGGCAGGTGAGCTTCTCCATGTTGCTCAATACAGCTCCCTGAAGAGGAAGTTCTGGTCTTTTAGGATTGCCCAGCAGGCTCAAGGACTCTCCGCTCTCTGGCTTGAAGGATAATACTCTGGCCTCTCCCCTACAGTAAACCACTGCCTACTAACAACCAGCTGCACTAATGGCCAGTTTGTAAGCCACCAAGAAGTCTGGAGGCCCAGTGCCATTGCATCTGAAACAGTCCCAAGTTTTGCAATAGTTTCAGCTTCCTGCTCAGGGACTCCTCACCCTGAAGCTGACCTAGAACTTGAGGCTTCTTAGAGCTCTAATGGCATATCAACAATAAAAATGTTACCACAAATGACCTGCACTTCTTTCTTTTCTCCTGACTTTCCAGAGGAGCCATTCCTGTTTATTACCCAGAGATTCATAAAAATGCATAAGTGAATGCAGCAGCCTAAATAGGTTTCTTTTAGGAGTTTGGCACTAAATACATTAAGTGAATTTTCTCAGCCCTTGGACAAGAAGCCATTAGATATGGACTATTACTTGCATTATCATTACATTAGTGGGTCATTACAAAAAATAAAAGTTCTAATCAGCATGAACATTTATAAAGTGCCATGATAGGGAATATGCCAGGCTGGGCTGTCTCAAACATCCAAACTAACCACAGTGAGTAATGGCTTTGAACAAAAAAAAAAGGTTGAACACAAAGAACTGCTTTAACAAATCCCACTCGATGTCATTAGCAATTAAGGGCTTTAGGGAGAAAGGAGAGGTGCACCCCCATCTCTCCAGCTAAGTGAGAGTTCTCTGAGCTCTCCTTGGTGCCTGATGATAGCACTCAATGTTTTTACTTTCCTCACCCAGCCTCCAGCTGGAGAGTAAGAGGATCCTCTAAGGTCCCTACAAAGTTCCAGGCAGCCTTGAGGTCCTATACAGAGGTAGCTAAGGGGCTGCAGCAGGTGGTGGGAACAATTGCGTGAACAGTGTGGCGAGCCCTCCATCCCTGCTTTAATCCTGCCCTTTCCATCTCAGCCATTTCATTTTTACTGTGATCCTCTTGATGAGTTGCAGACTCTCAGAAATGAGCTACATCCACATTCCCCCTGGTTTTACCTTCAAGGGCAAATAGGTAGCTACTCACACAAGATGAATTTAGGCAAGTTATCTGACCTCGGTGACATTCTCTAAAAAATGGCAATAGTAGTAGTACCTCCTCATAGGGCCCCCATGCAGATTAAATGGACTAAAGTCTGCAATGCACTATAGCAATGGCCAGCACACACTCAATATTTTGTGTTAGGGGTTGCCAGGAGGGAGGGATGAAAAACTAGAGCACCTTGAGGGCAGAATACTGCGCAAATCATTTCTGTAATCCCGGGATCTAGTCTGGTGCAGAGAAAGCACTCAATATATGTGTTGGAAGCATGCCTATACTCTTAGATCTACCCCACCACCCTAATTCTCAATTAATAGTCATCGTTCAATGAAAATCACTTTTTTTCAGCTGCTCTGAAAACCACTGAGCAATCCTTACTCTCCTCTCTGCCCCATGCTACTAATAGGTAGTTTAATCAAGATACCTATTGTCATGTTGTAGGGAACCCTGTCATGTCCATAGGAGTGTGGGTCAATATAGGGGACAGATGCCAGGGCTGGCACCATGGAAAACTGTGCAAGCAGTTGAGCTAAGGATCCAACAGAGAAGCTGACATTCCCGAAAGCAAGGGCTCCTTCAAGGATGGGGCCTGCATTTGAGACCAGAGACAAGAAACAAGGTGGGCATAAAGCAGGAAGGGCATCTTTGCAGCCTCAGCCTCAGGGGTTCTTCTAGTCTCCACTGGGATGCTCTTCCTCATTTCCTAGGGTGAGTAGTCCACACCTCAGAGGACCCACTGGGGGTCCTGCACAGACATTTACCTCAATACATGGAAGTAGTCATGTATTTCCTTGTTTCTGTCTATTGGACTGTGACTTCTGCTAGGGAAGGGGAGTGTCTACCTCCACTCACTCATCCATTCATCCATTCATTTATCCATTCACTCATTGAATCATTAATTCGCTCAACAGATTGACAGTCAACATGTTCCTTTCATGGTGCCAGGTGGTGGTATTGTCTCTGTATATCCAGTGTTTGAAACAGAGCTTAGTGCTGAATAGATACTAAATAAGAGTTGAAGAATAAATGCATGGATGACTGGAAACTTGTCCTGTAAACAGGGCTGTGTTCCTTGGCAACCCTATTGCTGGAGGGATTGGAGGAAGTGGTGCAGGAGGAAGGAGGGGATGGTGGCATGGTGACTATAGTCTCTGGTTCTGGACTAACATCAATATCCCAAATGATCAGAAATGTCTCCTGCACTTGTCCATCCTAGCACATGAAAGCTTTTATTCCCAGCACCATTACTCTTTTGGACTAAGACCTTTTCTGCTTTGTGTTGCTAGTATTTACTAAATCATTTTTGTCACTTTTTAAGTGCAACACAACTTCTTTCAAATTTTTCTTGCCCCCAAGATGAGCTTCCTCTGAATTACCTACCTGCTTTATTTAGCAAATCCTCAAGTAGGCTTTGAGGATGGAAGGACTTCCCATTTGTCTCTACAGTACAGACTCCTCCACAAAACCCTTTCATCTCACTTCCCATTCTCTCTTTTGCTTTGTCTGAGCTATCTAGCCTGCTTTTCAGCAACCACCCAACAATGCTTTGCTGAGCTTTTGCTATTTCTACAATATCCTTTTCCTAAGAAAAATAACCTGTGTTGCACACTGCATTTTAACCACAGTTAAATCCCTCCTCCCTTATTGTGTGTTCAGCAACTTTTGGGCCTCCCAGCTATTATAAGTTATTATATGCTTAGTTGAACTTATTAAATTCCACTTTTTCCCCAGATTTGTTTATTTTCACTACTGTAATGAATTCTGTGCTCCTTCGTACACATTTTTACAACAGGCTTTCTAAATGAGCAGGGGCCACAGGAAATTATACCTCACCAGGGGGTGACAGGTGGGCTCAGGATGTCTGGGGAAAGGTTTTCCCAGAGTCTTCACTGTGGCTCCAAGCACTTTATGACCCATGTCCAAGTCCATCCAGCTAGTTCCCAGAAACAAGGTAGGCTTCTTTGGGAAAAGTGTTTTTAAAATGGCAGGCCATCACAGAGGCCGGGCAGTCTCACTCGTGGGCAATGATTTTCATCAGACACCATGTTCTATAATGCCATCTGTCCCACATGGGTGGGACGTGTTGGAAAGATCGTTCTGCTGGCTCCAAGAATATTTTTTGAACCCAAGAAACCCTCCTGTGCTTGGAAGAGGCATTGGAATCTTGCCTGGAACTTGTTAAATTGCAGAAGGCTGAGGAAAGCATGCAGAAAAAGCTGGAAATGTGTTACAATTTGCCACCAGGGGTCTCGGTCAGGGTGCAGGAACAGCCCTGGGCAGAGGTGCTGCTTGAGCACAACAAGCCTTGGCTAGTAGAAAGCAAAGCTTAATTTCCCACCACACACCAGTGTCTGCTGAGAAATTTCTTCTAAGTAATCCCGTGGGAATCTTCTTATTCCAATGATTCAGCCTTGCTGAAACCATTTGGAGAGCTTCTCTTAACAACTTCTTTCAGAAGCTATGGACCTTTCAGCAACTGCTCTACAGTGCCCATGTGTGCCGGGCAGAGTGCTTGACCTGTGTCATTCATTGCCCCCAGAAACTTTATCCCTTTAGGAATCATGTTCTTCTTTATACAGATCAGGCTATATCAGGCTCAAAGATGTGGATTTCCCCAGGCCTCCTTCACTCCTATGGGACAGAGAAGGAGTTTGAAATCAGAGCTCTCTGATGACACAGGCTGAGCTCTAGCCACTCACCCACATTTCCTATCTACAGCTATCCGTAGTCATTGGATAAATATTTACCGCAGTGACACCATGTGTCAGGTGTTGTGCTAAAAGCCCATTTACAAAAGGTTTAGTTAAGACGTGTCCTTTGATCTAAAGGAAATCACAATATGGGGAATAATCCCTTATCAAACTATTCCAAGGTGGTAAAACTACCAACGAGTAGATAAGAGGCCGCAGGGGCGTGAGGATAGGAAATGGTCCTCTGGAGGAAATCAGAGGTGACAGCCTCTTTCACAAACTCTTCATAAGGAGGCATCAAGGCCCCAGAGAAAGGGAAGTTGTTTCAGACAGAAGAAAAGTCACATGCAAAGACCCAGAGGTGAAGAATGTGCAGCCTGTTGGGTGAATAGAAGTATTTCAGTGTGACCTGGATTCCAGATGCCAGGTGGCATGGGCTGGGGTGTGAGAGGAGCCCAGTATCACTAACTTCCAGTATAAATAGCACTTTGAGCCTAATCTGCTCTTTTGGTTTTATGGGCCCTTTCATATTGCTAAATATGAAAGCAATATTTAGGAAAAAAGAGAGGGGTGGAGGCATTTTAAGTACTTTTTTGTTTTTTTCTTTTTGGAGATGGTGTCTCACTCTGATGCCCAGGCTGGAGAGTAGCGGCGCGATCTTGGCTCACTGCAACCTATGCCTCCTGGGTTCAAGTAACTGTCTCTGCCTCAGCCTCTGAGTAGCTGGGATTATAGGCACCTACCACCATGCCCGGCTAATTTTTGTATTTGTATTTTTTAGTAGACATGGGGTTTTGGCATGTTGGTCAGGCTGGTCTTGAACTCCTGACCTCAGGTGATCCACCCGCCTTGGCCTCCCAAAGGGCTGGGATTACAGGCACAAGCCACCGCACCTGGCCCATTTTAAGTACTTTTAATGTAATCAGAATAAGTCTGCAATCTTCTAGGGGGACTATTTTTAACATCAACCCTCATTTGGAGGTCCATTTACATTAACAGGAGTCATATTTATCTCCACCCCTCATAATTTTTACCTGTCATCAGAAATAACTGTGGAAGTCAGTTCTTTAGCAATTTCTGTTGACAAACATCCAATTCCCTAATCTTCAACGTGACTGAGTTTGATGCTTTTCATGTGATTTGGGAGGCTCTTGCTAGCACATCTCTCTCACAAACCTCAGCCCAGAAAGGATGATCTTGAAGGCTTCTGTTAATTTTATCTGGCTAGAGCACCGGGGAGCACATTCAACTCAAAAAGACATCTATTAAGTTGTCAGTCATGATATCATTTGCCTCAACAGTGTTTAGTATCTACAGAGCGGAAGCTGACAGACAGCACAAAGGCACTTTGTGAGTGAGACGGCATGCTAATTAGCACAGCACCCTCCACGCGCCTTCCCTGGTTAGGAAAGCGAGAATCATAACATGTCTTTCTTCACACTTCTTTCAAAGACTTCAGGCAAAGGAGAGTTGGAAGTTTGCTATCAGAGCATCCTAAGTTCCTACACAACTGATTAGGCAGGCTTCCTGACTGGCACATGTAGGTGGGACTGGGCACACCCAGCCAAAAGAAACATCCCTCCACAACAGAGAGAATCTGGTGGTGGTTAATTTTATGTGTCAGCTTTGCTGGGCTCAGGGATGTACAGATAGCTCGTAAACCATTATTTCTGGGTGTGTCTGTGAGGGTGTTTCTGGAGGAAATTAGCAATTTGAATCAGTATACTGAGTAAAGAAAATCTGCTCTCAACAATGTGGACAGGCGTCATCCATCCATTGAGAGCCTGAAAAGAACAAAAAAGGCAGAAGGAGGGTGAATTTGCTGTCTATCTGAGGTGGGATATCCATCTTCTCCCGCCCTTAGACCCTAGGCTCCTCATTATCAGGCCTTTGGACTCACATGAATTACACCACTAGCTTTCCTGGTTCTCCAGCTCGCAGATGGCATGTTGTGAGATTGTGGAACCTCTCTCTCCACGCCACACACACACGCACACACAAAAAAACAGGTCTGTCTGGCAGAAATACTTACACTCAGATACATGATGATGACTGCCATTATGATTATCATCATTATAACAGCAGCTGCCATCTCGGGTTTGTATTCTATATGCCAGGCACTGTGTTAGATGCTGCAGACACAACCCTGTTGTGATGAGGGTATTATTATCCCCATCAAACAGATGAAAAAATATGGCTCTGAGAACTCAGTGGACATAATGTTAGTAAGTAGTGGAGGTGCTTCAAGTCCAAGTTGATCTGCTATTCAGGCTTGTAGAGTTTAAAATTGTCTACAACATCCCAGTGCACTTTCAAATGGGTCATTGCCTCTGACTTCCTGTAGGGTGGACAGGACAGGTGCTATTATTCTAATTTTACAGCAAACTGAAGACCAAGGAAATCAGGTGCTTATCACTTTAGATCACAACAGGCTAAATCAAGGTCAAAATGCCACCTCTTTCCTCTCTGGGTTTCTCTCCAGGTCATGAAAGGGCCCAGCAGCACTAGATTTGTCATTATTTGAGCAGGAATTTCCAGATAAAGGCAGAATGACAATAATTCTTGTCACATGAAAAGAAATGTGAAAATAAGAAGAAAAACTATCACAGAAATCCAGGTGCAGAACTTGGTCACAAATGATTTTTGCTATAATTTATGGAGATGCAACCCAAGAGTGTCCTGGCACCTGGTGTGGGTTTGGAGAGGGCAGCCCAGCTCTGCCTAACTTCTCAGCATTTGCACTGGACAATCTACTCCCTTACACTTCTGGTGGGAAGCCTTCTCACTGAGAGGCCTGCCCCAGACTGGACATCCTGAACAGTCCCCACTCAGACAGTCCTCTGAGCCTCATCTCAGGGTAAGGGTCCCTCTATGAGTGGCCTTTCTGCACTCAGATGCTTCCTCCCTTGGACATCCCTTGTTTCAAGCAGCTACCTCCATTGGTCCTGATGAAATTAACAGTGAAACCACGAGCCCTGCCTCAACATCAATATGAAGGAAGCAACATGAGCCAAGTTGGGACATTGCAAACACACATCTGAACACCAAAGTTTAATGAAGAATGTGTACCTCCTAGCCCACTTATCTCCTTATACAAATCACAAATGAATATATTAGTCTGACAAATGACGCAACTGAGGCCAAGAAGAATGCTGTGAGTGAGCTAGAAGAATGCTGTGAGGTTGCTCAAATCTCAGAGACTTTCGGAATCAGTGTATCCAGCCCAGTAGATCTCCAGCTGGAGATCCTGGAGTCACTGCTTCATTTTATCCCAGTTGAACAGTTCTGTTTTTTCACTTATTTTTTGTTTTCTATATTAATTGGAGGAGACAAGGTTGGGAAACTACTCAGGACAAGACCCCTTGTGGGGTAAGTACAGCTTTTCAAACAATGGAACTCCTTCCAGGGAGTCAAGCAAAAGTGCTTTGCATCCACTATATGCACAGAGTTATGCTATGTGGTGTGCATGTGCCAGGTCTGAGCATGACTAGAGACTGGGTCCCCGGGCAGCATAAGATGCTGGAACTGACTGGCTTGGCTGCTGGTGCTAGGCATGGACTCTAACCAGGTGACCACCCTTAGGAGATCAGTAGCAGATTTTGTCAGCAGCTGTTCCCTGTACTGGTCAGGTCAGGGGGTTGTCTGGTTTGCTATTATTACCATTATTCTCCTAAGACAGGCTGGCTTTCCAAAAATTCAACAATAATAACTTCCTAGAATACACAGCCATGGCCATGCTTCCTCTAAAACAGCCCCTGTCTATCTCTGTCACTCCTGCCTGTGCCTTCCTCCAAGTAGTGCCAGCATGGTCCTGACACCACCCACTTCTGCTGATGGCAAGCAGTGTCCATCTGGTCAAAGCAAAAGGCAGAGCAGGACTGTACAAAGCCAAGTGGGACCTTCAGAATCAGTGTATCTAGCCCAGTAGTCATGGGGCAGGATTTAGGACAAAGTCCAGGTCCAGGGACTGGGCATTAAACAGAAGCAGAAACCCCCATCTCCTCTCAGACTCATCCTGTGACAAAAACCATGACTGAGGCAGGGGTAGAACCTAGAGCACCTCTTTCTCTGCTTTTATTATGTCCTTCAAGACCAACTTCATCTAAGAAGCCTTTCCTAACCTCTGCAGCCCACAGCTGTCTCCACCCTGACTGACTCCACAGAAGGTGTCTTATGTCACGAACCTTTGGGCCCTTGATCAGCCCTTATTGCTATTGCTGTGCTACATGCCTGGAGCATTTCTTTGTGTTCCTTGACGGAGGCCACAAGAAATGCTTTATTCAAGTTAAGGAGGGGTCGCTTGTCACTCAGTCTGCCTGGAGCATGGCTGGGAATATAGCAGGAATTCAATCCAATCCAACCTGGAGGCCGAGTGTTATGTAGAAAGGGGCAGATTTTGGAGTTAGGTGGTCCTGAGTTCAATCCTGACCTTGCCACTTAAAAGGTGTGCCCCTCATCAAGTTACTTTGCAGAAGAGGAAAAGAAAGCAAACTATGTATCTATCTGATCTTCCTGAGATGGGGACAGTTGCACCTACTCAAGTAGTTTTGGACATTAGAGGTAAATAATTGAAATGGTTTGGATATTTGTCTCCTCCAGATCTCATGTTGAAATGTGATTCCCAGTGTTGGAGGTGGGGCCTAGTAGGAGGTGTTTGGGTCACGGGGGTGGATCTCTCATGCATGGGTTGGTGCCCTCCCCTTGTTAACAAGTGAGTTCTCACTGTTAGTCCACAGAAGAGCTGGTTGGTACTTCCTCCTTACTCACTCTCTCTCTCTCTCATCATGTGATCCCACCTGCTCTTCCTTTGCCTTCCACCATGGTAGTAAGCTTCCTGAGGCCTCATCAGAAGCAAAAGTCAGGTGCCACGCTTCCTGTACAGCTCGCAGAACTGTGAGCCAAAATAAATCCCTTTCTTTATAAACTACCCAACCTCAAGTATTCCTGTATAGCAATGCAAATAAGCTAACACAAAACCAAAAGAATCTATGCTGCCTAGACAGGGGTTCTCAAAGGGTGGCCCCTGGACCGTCAGCATCAGCATCACCTGGAAACTTGCTACAAATGCACATTATCTGCCTTTCTTCAAACACACTGAGTCAAAAACCCTGAGGATGGTGCCCCAGAAAACCTGCATTTTAACAAGGCCTCTGAATGATGTTGCTGTGTCTAAAGTTTGAGACCCCTCTGTAGGCTCTAAGTACATGCCACTGTTCCCTCTTTCCAAATTCAGAGACAAAGAAATGACCTTCATCTGCACTGGGTTTCAGATATAGAACTGAAGTAAAGAAGTGTCCAGTGGCCAGACGAGTCATGATATAACCAAGATCATTTGGGACAAGTCACTGCACAAAGGGGTGTAGTTCACTGACTTAAATATAAGCCAAAACCACATCTGATTCAATCTAGTCCAATAAGAATGTGAGTGGTTGCTGTTACACAGAGTAATGAACTCACCTTAAAAGCAGGTACTCAATATACACTGGTAGAGTCAGATCGAATTAAATATGGGCTGCCGCGTATATTTCTTTAGCTCTTCTTGCCCCTGAAGCGGCGGTTTTCACCCTGGCTGCACATTAGAACCAGTTGGGGAGCTTTGAAAAATCCAGATGCCTAGGTTGCACCTCAGACAGATGACATCAGCACCTCTGCAGAGAAGGTGAGATGTAGGCATGAAGAGTTTTTAAAACTCCTCGGGTGATTCCAGTGTGCAGCCCAAGGCTGTGAACTATTGAACCATGTGGATTCACCTGCAATGCAGTGGACCCTCAGGCAGGCAGGAGGACAGCCCAGTCCCAGCCATTCTCATTGCAGAGGTGTGAAGCTGGCTCATTCGCTCAGTCACTTAGACTTCATCAAAACCTTCAGAGAAAGGAAGGGCAAATATTATGATTTCAATTTTGTGAATTAAAAAGATAAGATTGCCATCTGAGATGCCAGAGATGCTTAGTAGCTTAGGAGGCCAGGAACTGAGCTGAGACTGGACCCCTGGCCCTGGTTCTCTGCAATGCAAGTTCACTCTACTGCAACATGCTCTGTCTCCCTTCTGCCTAGAATGCTGCCAAATACTGTACACCTACCATGTGCTAGGCACCTGACATCATCCGTGATTTTTAGCAACCATGCTGCCAGAGAGGTGCAATTACTCACATTTTTGTAAAAACAAAGTTCAGGGGACAGAAATAATTTGCTCAATATCACATTGATAGTAAATTATGAAGCTAGAGTTGGACCTGGATCTTCCTCTGTTCTAAATACCATATTCTTTCCACTGCACTTCCCTGCCTTTCTTGGAGAAAGAATGTGAGAAAATGCTCACACTACCTATATATTAAAAATGGAGCTTGATTTGGAGACATCACAACAAAGTAGCTCAACACTAGAAAGGGGCTCATCTTCTACCACTCACTTTGCACATTTCTGCCTCTTTTCTAGAAGGCCTGCCTCAACGAGGAGCAGAGGAGAACCTCAGAGGTCATAATGACTTTGGTGAGAGTAGGGGGTAACTCAGGCATGAAAAATAGCTCAAAGCAAAAGCCATTAAGGGAGTGTCCATGTGCTTTCCAGGGCCACAAAATTCCAAGATAAGATGTTGACATGTCTTCTAATTCTTGGTGAGCTTGTCCTTCAGATTTGAGGTTAGACTGCAGTTCTCACATCTACCTGGATTCCCACAGCCCCATTATTAAACTCCTTGCCAACTGTGCTACTTGCGGACCCCTGGAATGTGCACCTACCTCAGGTGGACTCCAACCCAGGAAGGAAGCTTTTCCCTAAGCACTGGCCTGGTGGCTGGATGGAGCTCCTACTTTGCTGGCCCTGGTTCAGCAGGTAAAAAGCAGGTGAACAGACACAGAAAGAGACCCATGGACAGCAGTGCTGTGAGGGCAGCGAAGCTTTTTTTTTTTTCCTTTTCAAGCTGTCCCTGTCTCTTTCTGCAAGGTACTTTGTCCTTCTTTCGAGCACATGAGCCACAGGAGAAATTGGCTGTCATTTGGGGTATTTTCAATATTCACAGCCCAAACTCTATTGTATTGTTAGCTTTTTGGTCTTCTGGAGATAAGTCATGTCTCAAATGACATTTACCTTTAAGCAAGGGTAAATATAATTTAGGGAACGGAGACTCCTTACTAAAGACCCTCCCGTGCTGCACTGACCACTGTGGTTCTGTGTGTGAATATGTGTATGCCGTATGGTTCTGTGCATGTTACTCTTTCCTTAGGACTTCTGTTAGACAAGAAAGCAAGCCCACAAAAGTCCTATTGTAATAGGGAAGGCAAAAGGATTTGGAATCACATGGACCTGGATTTAAATTCAAACCCTGACGCTGCTTAACCCTGCACAACTCACACAATCATTTTGACATTGCTTCCTCATCTGAAAGACAGAGGAATAGGGAAGCAGTGTCTGCTCTACTGATGTTGTCTGCCTCATGGGGCTGGGCGAGAATTAAGTGAGGAAAGTCTGAGAGAGTGCTTTGTAAACTGCAAAGCATTATATACATATTAGCATAGTCATAATAACAGTTACTATTATGTTTCTTTGTGATTTGTAAGTATGCAATGCCAAGCACATTCAAACTACGTAATTACTACCCCTAACACATGACAATTCCTGAGCTAGACACAGTCTTTGCCATCAAGAGCTTGGTGTCTAGGATGAAGACATTCATGACTAGAGGACGCGAAGTGATATGTGCTAATCTAGTGGGAAATAAGTACAGAGTGAGAACTATAGGTTCCAGAAGAGAAGCACCTAATCTAGTCTGTGGTCCAAGAAAGCTTCATAGAGGAGGTGATCCTTGAACTATGCTCAGGATATATAAGAATGATGCAGGTTGGAAAGCTGGGGTTGCCAAGAACTTTCCAGGCAAGAAACAGCATGTGTGAGGAATGTATATCAAAAAAATCCTATATTTGTAACTCCAGTAATTTGATATTTGCAAAAGTCCCCAGCCCCCAGCTTCAGCAATTTTATATCATTGGGATCCTGAGCCCTTCTGGGGCTGGGACACGAGAAAGACAGAATTATCTTTGTTCCTGATAACACAGGAGTATCCCTCATCAATGGTTCTCTCTTCATAATAAATCAACTGGCAACTCCAGTACCAAGCCCAGGTCCTAGCATATGGTTAGTAGTTAATAAATACTTGTTGAATAAATGTATCTTCAACCTCCAATACAATCTAGAAGCAGCAGGCTACAATTGTGATAAAATAACCGTACACTATCAAATAGTCCCACATGTGATAGCCATTTCATTTGTAACTGACTTCAGTCATCTCTTCAGTGATTTGCTGTGTTCTCTGCCACCAAATTCTCCACAGTCATACCTGAAGTTTAACTCAGCTATTCTTTCTCCATCCATCCACACCACCCCCTCCTCACAGCCAAGAGGAGCTGCCATTTATCCATCTCCTGCTCCCTGCCAGGACAACGCTCAGGGTTCATTGCGTTTTCTCATCCAATTCTCACAACAACTCTGCAAGGCAATGGAGAGTCACCATCTTTTACAGGTGAAGAAGCTAAAGCTTAGAGAGGTCAGTGATTCTTCTGAAGTCATATGGATGGTTAATAAAAACAGCATCAAGATTCCAGCTCAAGTACCTTTGACCCCAAAACCTGTGTTCTTTGAAACACTTTCGGTCAAGTTTCCACCTGGATTAAAATCAGGGAACATGACCACAGACTGCATAATAAAAATAGTAGCAACAAAAATAGCGACTGTATGTTGAATGTCACAGCTCTCATTGACAAAGCACAGTATTAATTTTCATCTTAATCTGTAGGCCAATTCCTACAAAAGAAATACCATTGTGTCCATTTTATAGACATGGCTCTTGAAGTTCAGAAAGGTTAAGTAACTTTCTCTAGGATACAGCTCTTAAAAGGTGGAATTAAGTTTGCCTAATTTCACAGCTTGTCCTCTAACCACAAAACCACATTAGTGCCAACTACAAATATGGCAAGAATGAAGGGGGAGATTTGCCTATGCTCATCAATAGGAATCCAAGATCCTCTAGGGGAACAATGACTAAGGGTGATATATGTTTTCAATTATTAGAGCACTGTTATCCATCCAAATCATTTCAGGGCAGCTGTGGCTGATAGGCATAATCAGCCTCACTCTATTTAACGAGCTCTGAAGGAACTGCTCATTAAGAATGAAAGTGACCCTCACTCTGCCTTTCTGGATCTGAAACCTTCAAATCTTCTTAAGTCCAAGATAAATAATGACTTACTCATATTAATGCTCCAAGATAGAGATCTAAATCTCCTAAGCGTATATCTGCATTCACCAATGTTCTTGAGACGAACAGCAGAAATATAACTTAGTTTGGGGTTACAAGATTTTAGAGATTAGAGTTTAAGCCAGATTCCTAAAATGGAGGGGGTCTGGACAGGAAAAGACTCTCATAACAAAGGTACCCTGCAAAAAAAATTACAGTTGAACCATATACTCCGACCTCAGTTTATAAAATGTTTCCACCAGATTAGTATCCCTATTTCTCAAAGAGCCAATGCTATTGTTCCTCGTGTTATCATGTGCTCCACTGTGGACCCTCTCTCAGCACATGAAAGGCAGAGTGCCACGAGCTGTCCAAATGGCTCTGTAATATCCGCCGTCATTTTCCTCCTTCAGCGGCTTTTCCTTGATGTTCCTAGAAGTTTAGGTGCTCATGGATTTTTTCTATCCAAACTAGTTTGTTTGTAGAGACTATGAGAATATAAATACAACAGAAATGATATATTGAGTCAACTTTATTCTCCATGTAGCTCCAGATTCTACCTGTGGAGATAATCACAAGGATTAAACTGAGAAAAAGTGTGATAGAAACTTGCCAGGGCTTCCCAAAGCGTCAACCACAACAGAGGGAGAGGGTGCTATTTGGGACATCAAAAGAATTCCAGAATCAGTAACTTTGGGAAACACAGAAGGAAACAAAATTAAACAGGTATCTTTACTAAGATATGAAAACCTTTGATATGCAAATGTGTATTGTATAATTCCATGGGATGACTGTAACAGCCAGCATATTTTATATATATATATATATATATTTTTTTTTTGAGAGGCATCACCCTGGACTATTGTTATGTGAAACATCCTCTTGAAAATACTAGGTAAATATTGTTTGAAGATATTTTTGTTTGCAAAGTGAACAATATGCTGGGCAAGGAATTCCATGTGCTCTATACTCTAAAATGTTCATATAGTCACCTTTCCAACCTTCTTTTAACAAGCCAGCTTAGGTAATTCTTCACAAGCCATCATTTAGGGGATCGCTGCATGTATTTTGAAGCTCTTGATGAATATGATGTTCCCTGATGGATTAGTGGAATGACAGCTCATGCATCTTAGGCACTAAGTGACAGCTGCTCCCTCTACCCTCTCCTCCTTCCCCCAGCCCAGCTTCACACTGATGATTGGCATTGCACAGTGTATTGTGTGGCGGCCTCTATGCTGTGTTAAGAGGAATCTGTAAAGTGGACACTCAGAAAATATCAAGTTATCTTCTCCTAAGCTGATACCCATGTGGTAACTCCCTATGTCCAAAGAAGCTAGGTTAAAACCCAAAATTTTTCAGCTTTGGTACAGGCGGAGTTTCTATGGAAACATTATTTTATGGGTAACATCTTAATTTAGTTTTGTAGATTGCTTGGATGGCCTTATGAGCCCCACACATGGTTGCGCTTCCAAGGAGGCCAGCTGGGTGGGGTGGGGGTTGGAGATTAGTCCTAATGTGTAGAGAGGAGTTGCTCTGTCTGATATCACCTGGAGAGCAGAGAATCAGACAAGCAAGGGATGGACAGACTCTGGCAGCAGAGAGCTCTAACTGCAGTGGAAAGATTTCTTCTATGTCCAGAAGGAAAATATCCAGCTTAGAGAATGAGCACATAAGGGGGAAGACGAGGGATAAGGGCATCTTCAGTGCTTACCATTATATGATAAATTAATAAATGAGGAAACAGATTTAGAGGAGATCCCACAAGTAAACGATGGAATTGGGACTCTAAGTCAGGTGAGAATTAACTCTAATTTCAAGTTGGTCACTCACTGGACTCTAAGTACAACCAGTTTCCTAAGGATCATGGATGGGAGGGAGGAGATAGTCCATCCAAGTTCTGACTTCTCAAGGTCCAAATTGCAACCAGATATGACTATTATCAACAAGGTGGGCTGTGGCTATTCAAGTAAGGAAGACAGTTATTACTCTTATTTCCATAGAGAATAGTAACTCTGAAACTACACAGAGGCCTGATTCTGCAGTAGAATTACAGCAAGTTTCTCCATGCTCCGGCTACTGCTCAGGGTAGGGGAATTGTTTTATCTTCTTAAACTGCATGGGGAGACTAAGTTGGTTTACAAAATATTTTTGGTTTTGCTGCCCTGCATTGAGTACCTTGCATGAAGTATGTTTATTCCTGCCTCCCAAGCTATTCCAGTTCTATGTAATATGGTTGACCTCCCAACAACCCTACTGTGAATGCTCTTAAGACTGGCAATGAGGGCAGCTTCCTGGCTCCCCCAACTCCGCAATTATTCAGGAGCTGACCTTCAGATGTTGTGGGAGGAACCTGGACCTTCCCAAAACAATCTTGCATGCTTCCACCCAGTCCCAGGTTATGGATTTACCAAGTGCCAACTGCTTCCAGGTTTCTCTGGAGACACCTTAGGTATAAACACAAGTAGCCTGAGCATGGAGAACCTTGCTGTCATTCTACTGCAAAATCAGGCCTCTGCGTAGTTTCAAAGTCAATGAATAGAGGCTGATAAGGTTTGGATATTTATCCTCTCCAAATCTCATGTTGAAATGTGATCCCCAGTGTTGGAGGTGGGGGCCTGAAGGGAGGTGTTTGGGTCATGGAGGTGGATCCCTCATGAATGGCTTGCTCCCCTCTGCATGGTAATGAGTGAGTTCTAGCTCTGTTAGTTCACATGAAAGCTGGTTGTTTAAAGGAGCCTGGCACCCCTCCCTCTCTCTCGGTCCCTTTCCCACCATGTGACATGTCTATACCGGCTTCGACTTCTGCTATGAGCAAAAGCTTCCTGAGGCCTCTGCAGAAGCTGAACAGATGCTGGTGCCACGCTTGTATAGCCTGCTGAACCACGAGGCAAATAAACTTTTTTAAAAAAAATAAATAAATTACCTAGTCTTGGGTATTGCTTTATAGCAATGTAAAACAGACTAACACAGATGCCTGCTCCACCTAGCAAACATTCTACGAGCATACCCGCATCTCCATTTAAAATTCCTTTAAAATGAAGACATTGTCCAAAGACATCGAAAACATATTTCAATACAGTATCTTAGACACAACAAATCCCTGGGATAGAGTAAGGGGTAAATTCTGTCATTTTCACAAGAACACAGATGTAATTATAAGGAAGTGATTATTCACTAGCTTTGAATATCAGGTGAGTTGCTCTTGCAAGAACTGTTTTGAATTCCCTTTGCTATTAATGACGTATTTCAACTTTAAGAAATATCAAACTGTTTTAAAAGAATCCACTTCCCTAGAGCACCTATTTTGTGCTAGACTTTCACAAGTCATCTCATTTAATCCTCATGACACCCCTACTACATTCAACTCTCAGGCAGAAAACTGACCCTAAGACATATTAAACAACTCCTCATTTTTAGAAAGTGGCAGAGCCTGGACAAAACATCGGGTCCACTAAAGCCCTTGGTCCATGTACTTTCTCCTGCCTCACCCCTTCTTTCCTCTGCATCTTGTAGGGCAGGATAATTGTCTTATCTTCTTATCTGAATGGGGAAACTAAGTTGTTTTACAAAATATTTTTGGAAGATTTATGCATTCTAAGTGAGGTTAGTCGTATGAGCTTGAAAAAATAAGAAGGAAGGTGCATATGGATCTATTTATTATTCACCTTCAAACACACAAAATATATTAAAGAGCTCTCAGTAAAATCATAGAAATCAGAGGAAGGCATTTCCCCTTAAAGTCAGGAGTCTTTTACACTCTTTCCTCCTGTTAAACTTCAAACCAACATGAGTTATGTGAGCTTGCCATGCAGAATAGCGATATGTATCATAATTGCAGCTCTCCAGGTGAGCTATCTATCAGAAACCTTAATGTAATTGCCAGACTGAATCCTAATTCATCTCTGAGAGAAGCTTATTACTTTGGGGGTTGTTGTATCACCTGCTTTTAAATCACACACAAGTATAGCTGCAATGATCTATTTAGTCTTCAACATTTTAAACGTCGCTGCTTGTGTCTACATTAATTCCCCATCTGCCAGTCAGTTCAGACAAGATACTGGTCAATTGTGGGGCAGTTTTAGCCCTCTCTCAGAGCTAGCATTCCGCTCTCTGTATCTTTTCTTCCAATCCATTCTCCTCTACACAGCTGCCAGAGTGAGCTCCCTAAAGCACAAAGCTGTCTGTGCCACGCTTTGCTGAAAAGTCGTGGGAGGCTCCCCATCACTATCAGGACATGAGGCCTCTCATGATTCAGCCACCCGACTGTCCCACCTCCTGTCACACAACTACCATTTTCAAGTAGAAGCAGAATTATAGACCACTCTGGAAGTAGTTAAAATCAGGCTAGAAATCAGCCGAAGTAGGTCTGCCTGTTGCCACCAAGGGGCTGTGGATATTCATTCTAAATGTGAACTACAAACTTGACAACCTCTTTCAGAATACAATAGAAAGGGACAAAAATATAAAATTCATGATAGGGAAAATGATAAATACAGAAGATTGCAAATATTCAACATATGCATAATTTGTATTCCAGAAGAAAGCAAAAATATAGAGCATGTTCTGTAGAAGCAACAAAGACATAAACAGAAACTTGCTGAGCCAAAAAATGACCTCAGAGAATCATTGTATTTAAAAAAAACCATAAAGAAACTCATACTTTGTAACCTTCTTCAAAATTTTGGATTTGAAAGAATTTTAAAAATGGTATCATAAGAACCCAAGCAGAAATTATAAAATGGGTTTGCTGCCAAAGAAATAAAGTCTGTTTTTTTTTTTTTTTTTTTTTTGATATACTAAATGCCATGACACAGATCTATCAGGTTTTGAGGGGCGAAGTGGTTAAGATTCAATGGAAGTATGACAAGAAAGTTGTTCTCCATTTCTGAAGGCCACTGAAAGATCATCTTCCATCTTTAAACACTCAGAAAACATGGCCCTGTTATGTTCTTCCCGGTGCTGGTATTGAAAGGGGCCCAGGGGGATAAACTCAGTCCAGTGAAATCAAAGAGAGGCAAAATTAAGAGCTCAGGAAAAGGAAACTATGGTGTAAAGGGTTGTCAGTGCTGAAGCCAGTTAAACACGGGGTCCAAGCATTGCTTTGAGTTGGGTTACAAAATTGCAAATGTCAAGACTGCTAGAAAACAAAGATGCAAAAATATATCTCAGGAATATACACATAGAAAAACATAGCCACCTCCTTCTTCCCCTGAGAAGGCCTCCACGACCCCTCAGGCTGGGTCAGGAGCCTTATCCTTCCTACAAGACCCCTGTGCTTCTCCCCATAAAGTACGCATCTTAATGCTGCACATTAAATTCGTTTCATGTTTTATTTGCCATTAGAAGAATGTGAGCCTCTAAGGAGCAGGGGCTCTTGTGTTTGCATCTTTCCCTGCCATACAGTTTGTAACTGTAAATGATCATTGAGAGAATGAATTAGGAAAAGCATGAATGTTCCTTCACTGTCCCCCAGTCAAACTTCCCTAAAGGAATGACCTCTGATGCCTCAGGCAAAACTTCCAGGAGGGTTTCCTGGAATGTGCATTTAATGCCTGCTCTGAGCATCAGTAAAGGTTCCCATAACATCTCCTTAAGCAAACAGCTGTGTGCCTGTTACAACAGCTTTATTCCAATGTGGTTGCAGAGGGCCCCCCGAGCACTGTAGTTTTTGCCACCACTGAGTTTGCTACTGCCTTTCCCACAAGGCAAAGGAGGCAACTCACAGAGATCATGGAACTTTCCAAATTCACACGGTGCAGAATGAAGCTAGAGCCTCACCGGATCTCTATGACCATGAAGCTCCCACTCCGCCCCCAGCCCTCCTCCAAGTTTAGAAACCAGTGTTAGAGACTGTCACATCATGACATGCAGGAGTTTTATCTCCTGAATGTCAGCAGGACAAACTGGGTATCCATCCCACTAGCACCTTGCTAAAGCTGTTCAGTATGCTGCAGAAGGAATTTGCGTTCACTGTACATTAGGCAGTTTAGTTTGCCAGGACAACGCTGTGTCCCCTTGATGAATGGGGTCCCAGTTGCATTTACATGAGAGTGGGATTGGAGAGTGGTCTTCCTATGTGTGATAAGGGGCTCCACGATGCATCACTCGCTGTGTCGGCATGCAGAAGTCAGGGGTGATGAATGAGACTCCAAGAGAAAGGGCTCCTGGCAGCTCCAAGCTTCAACACACCAGGCCCAGATGATCTGGTGCCTGATTAGTAGTTCAAGAACACCAGCTCCCTCAAGTTCCAGTCCCCAATACATGCATTCATTTGTCAACAATTTACTGAGCATCCTGGGTGAACCAAGGGGTTGCTAGATGCTGCAGAGACAGAAGGAAGATACAGTCCTTATCTTTAACCTACCATCTAATAATGAGAACATCAATTATTGAGCACATACTGTGTACTAGACACTTTGCATGCAATGTTTTGTTGACTCCACACCACTTCCCTGTGGGGTAGGTATAATCCTCATTTAAAGAATGGGAAGTCTAAGACCAAGAAGGATTGATTAGCCATTCCCAAATCATCACAGCTAATTAACAAAAGAAGCTAGGTTTGAACTTAGGTCCACTTGACCTTAGAGTCCTTGCTAGTAATTTTTCTGCGGTATGTGGACAATAGAAGCTACTGACAAGGAGTACCTACAATGTGTCAGACATTATTCCTGCTTTGTCTTATCTGTATTTTCACGAAAAAGTATGAGTACATCAGAACTCTCTGTGCTACTTTTGCAGCTTCTTATGAGTCCATAATTAGTTTGAAATAAAAGTTTAAAAAGTAAGTGGCAGGAATCAAATCAATTTGATAAACACTAAACTGGGCTAAGCTCTATGCTGACATTAGGGGAAACTGAGATGGCCACTCAGTTTCCAGGAACTGAGGATTACAAGTTTTTGTATTTACTAAGTTTGGCATCCCCTACAATGTTCACACTCCTGATCTCCTGTCTAAATACTATTGACTCTCCCCCACTGAGAATGTAACTATGCACCATGCCTGCATCTCTGATGACCTCATATGTTAATCTCACATTATCCACTCAGCTCTGCCCCCTTCTGCTGCCAAGGTCTCTAAACCGCACAGCACCCACCGGCCTCTCCAGATCCACCTTCCCTTCTTCACCCAGTTCTGAGCCCTGGAGGCCACAAGGATCCCATCAATGAGCTCTCTTGCCTGCCCTCTCCTGGCTGGGTTCAGCAACAGAGAACACTGCAGCCACGGAAGGAAGAGGAGAGGAGTTGGGGTACTTACTCGCCCAGATCTCTCCCAGTAGGATCACTGTAATGAGGCTGATCCCCTCCATCAAAAGGAAGGTCATGCTTCCCTCAGGGAAGCCTCCACGCCCAGTTTATTTTCAGGTTTCCTAATGATTCCCTCCCCTTTAGGCCTAGGAGTGATCCCTTCATCCCACTATGTCTAGCCCCAGACCATCACACTACCTGTTGTAGTTTATAATATCCTGCCCACATTTTGTAAATAATCCTTTTATTAACCTCCCTCACACTACCTAATTTGAATGTGTCGTCTGTTTCCTGCCAGGATGCTGTCTGATACCATCTTTGAGAGCAGAAACCATATGTAATGCTTTGTTTCATTATCTATGGAATCAACTACAAAGCAGTCAGGCTCACAGTGGGTGGAAATTGCCTGACTGGATATCTCCTCCCTTGCCCAAGAGTTGGTCTTAATTTTTTCTTTTCTTTCTTTTTCTTTCTTTTTTTTTTTGCAAATGGAATTCTATTTTAATTGGGAGAGCTCAACATTTCTTAACCTATTTTGGGGACATAGGTCTCTTAGGAAATCTGATGAAAGCTCAACTTAGAAAAATATACAAATGCATATTTTCATAAACATTTACATAAATTTTCAGGCAGTTCCTAATAAAGCACAGGTTAAAAACCCCTACAATGAATCCATTATGTATTAAAACAAAGAATCCTATCATGGTGTGAGTATTTGCTTCCTAATGCTAAGATACAGTCAATTTTAAAGGCTTTGTTATTACTATGATTATTTCAGTAAGGATGGCACTTAGATTTACAAGTCAGTGTGGTATTGCCAGGGTTTGGTATGAAACACAGAATTCTAGAAGCTCATAAATAACATAGGAGAAAAATAATAACAGGATCACTTCTAGCCCTTATTCTGTCCCCAGCCCTGTTCTACTTGCTTCACATATATTAACTGGTTTAATGCCCACAACAACCCCATGAGGCCAGTCCTATTCTTATTCCAGCCTATACTCCTGAAGCCTTTGAGATTAGCCTGGCTGTCTCTGTCCATAAGGGTCAGGAAGACACTTTTTGACTAGGAAGTTTGACTCAGGAAGGGCCCAAGAGCTGTGATTCCTGACAGACCCCTCATCCCAACTTCCATAACACCTTTTTCTCAGCATTGTCATTTGGCTCAGCTATCAGTACTCCAGTCAGTCACCTGTTGTGTACCACCCCTGTCATCAGACCAGTGGTTTTCAACATCTTTCCACTGTCACATGCATGATCCAGAAGGTAGGCTGCAGCATATTAGTAATCATAATTAAACCTAAACTTTTTAAGACTTTCTTATGTACTGTGTTAGGCCTGTTCTCAGAATTTTATAGCCATTATTTATCAGCTAAGCCTCATGACAGTTCTACCATTGTCATGGAGTGTTGTTATTGCTATCTAACAGGTGAGAAAGTAGAGGCTCAGGGAGGTTAAGCAATTTGCACCAGGTCAAACACCTAATAAATAGTGGACCTGGGATCTGCAGCCTGGCAGTAACACAGATTGTTACTATCTATGTGGATGATGGGGGGCACTCCCTCAGATTTCAGCTTGTTGGCCCTAAAATCACCCATTTCTCCCAGACTTTAGAAAGTATTCTAGTATGCAAGTGAGGAGGAATGACATATATATATATATATATGAGACATATGATATATATATATATGAGACACATATATAATGACATATAGTGATAACCTTGAACTTGCTTTAAATTTTTTTGAAGTCAATATTTTGCTAATTACATTATTTTAACTATTGTCAGGAACACAGTACTTGCAACCCACCCCATGATAGGTTACAGCCAACTGGTGTGCCTTCACACAGTGACTGGGCCCACTATGATGGGCATGGTTCAGATGTGACCATCCCTGGGTCTGTAGCACCCAGCCTAGACCCCGGCACAATTCAGGCTCTCAGTGAACATTTAAATGAATGCATACAAAGGTGCTTGAAAGAATAAAGCTGAAAAAGATGGCCCTCAAGTCTTCAAGATACAGGTCATTAGAAAAATGTTGGCAAAAAAGGGAGAAGCAAGTGATGGAGACCATACTACCCACTGTGTCTCCCTTTATGCCACCCAGTATCCCTCCTTGATCTCCAAACCCATATGCTAGACCCTCTGGAACTTGGAGAATATCAAATCAAATTCACCTCTAGCCTCAGTCTCAGCTTTGGACAGTTCCTTCACAATCTTATTCTAAGGGAAACCTAGAGGTCCCTTAGGGCTTTTTTTTGGTACAAGTATGTGCAAAACTCTTCTAGGAGTAGAGGCTAATTTATTACCTATCAGGGTCTGGAGGTGTGGAAGTATCCTTCTGGATCCCCACTGCCACTTCCATACCTTTTCATGCCTTTTTCATCCTCAAACTCTAGCTCTTTTGAAGCATATCATCGCACTGCTGCCATCTTCCTACTTCCCAGTCGCCCCCACCCTGCCATTCACCAAGCACTTCACCTTCTTCTCCATCACCTCTCCTGTCTTCATTTTTGCAGACTTAAACATCCATGAGAATGGACTCTCCATACCCATAGCATCTCAGTTCCTTGTGCTTCTCAACTCAATGATCTCTCTTCTCCTCCCACCTTGGGGCCCCACTCCTAAGGCCATACATCATCACCAACCACTGAACCAACCCATTTATCTTGCAATCATCCATTCCTGACCATCACCTCCTATCGCCTCCTCTCATTCACTCTAGTATAAATGCACTGACAATCCCTTGACCCCCTCCAGGGCCCTCCAGCCCCCTGCCCAGAGGACACTTTCACTTCCTTTCTGTCAATCATGTTGCCGCATCCTCATTTCATCCTTTTCAGCTTAGTCCAGCATGTAGTGCTCCTTTCCAAAACTGCTTCACCCCCTTGACTTGTGCTCTTTCTCCTTCCTTCTCTCCAACCATTACTGCAATTCTAGTCCCCTTTTCAGCCAGATTCTGCACTCACATAAATGTGTCTGGAGAACAAGTAAACAGTGCTGATGAGGCTCAATCTATATGGTTGAACCCAAATCTCAAGTGGGTACTCAGCACTGCAGACAGCCCTATTATATTTCCCCAGTAAATTTGCTGTCTCACTCCCCATGTGATTAGTTCACACCTTCCTCTCTATTTAAAACAGCCGCACTCCCTTCCCACTCCTCTCAGCTGGTACCTTCACCTCATCCTTCCTTTTAAAAAAGAGAGGAAATCAAGGAGCCACCTCATACTCCCATCTCCAACTCATTGGCATCTTCTCTCATGTACTCTGCCTTCCCACTTTATCTTGGTAGAAACCTCCCTCCTCCCCATGCCCACCTGGCTACTTGTGTCGCAGATGTGTCCCTTGTCCCCCAGAATTGCCCATTTGTGGACTTTGCTTCTGTAACTGCCCTCTCTCTCCTGAATGGTCAACATTTTTTTTTCACATATCAGCATGCCTTAAAATGGACTCTGACACTCCCCACTCTACAGTTTCACTCCCCTCTTCAGCAATTACCCCATTCTCATGCTCCTATTCACTGCGACCTTTCTCAAAAGAGTTGACAAGACCCATGGTTATCACTTCCTCTCCCCCCATCCTCCCTCAGCCCACTAAAGTTGGGCTCCGTTCCTACCATTCCACTGAGACCCCCACGGTCATGAATCACCCACATCCCACTACATCCAGTGGTCAGTTCTCAGGCCTCATCTTACTCAACTGCTGCAAGGATCACTCTGGCTCTCTTGAAACATTGTCTTCTCCAGGTTTCTATGTCACCACAGTCCCTTGGTTCCTTCTCCTATGGCCCTGGCCCCTGTCTCCTTAGTTGCTCCCCCTTCCCTGGACTCACTGTTGACCAAAGACTTGGTCCTTGTCCCTGTTCACTATCTGCACTCACTTCCTGCATGTTCTCATCCTGCACTAAAACTTCACATGTCTTCTATCTGCTGATGCTGCCACCATTTCATTCCGAGGCCTGAATTTTCCCCTGAGATTGAGCTCCAAATATTTAACTGCCAAACTGACATCTCCACCTGGCTGTCTCATGGACATCTCAACAGCTCAGAACAGGGCTTTCACCACTACCCATTATAGCTCAGCCCCTCTGCAACAGTCCACTAACAACCCCATGGCTTCACATGGTAATACTAAATAAAATTCAGCAGTTAGGAGCTTTCTTTGATCTTGACCCTGCTTTCCTCTCCAGCTCATTGCCTACCCCATCCCCAGTCACTGAACAACCATGCTAGGCTTCTGTTTTTCAATACACTCAATTAGTTTCCACCCAGAGTCTTTGCATGTGCTCTTCCTCTCCCTGGGATGCTATTCTCTCTTCCCCATTATGCCTTCCTCCAGCAGTTCATACTGTTTCTTACATTACTCTTAGCACTTACCACCACCTCTTTTATACTTATGTTTTTAAATTTGTCTCTCTTCATGCTATAGACTGAGTTCTGCCAGCCCCAAATTTCTGTGTTGAAGCCCTAACCCCCAGTTGTTTTTGCAGACAGGGTTTTTAGGAGGTAATTAAGGTTAAATGAATTTATAAGGGTAGAGTTCTAATCTCATAGGATTAGTGGCTTTATAAATAGAAGAAGATACATAATATTTATCTCTGTCCATCTCTCTCCCCTCATGTGAATGAACTGAGGAAAGGCCACATGAGGACACAGCAAGAAGGCAAACATCCACAGGCCAGGAAGAGAGGCCTCACCAGAAGCCAACCATGCTGGCCCTTGATGTTGGACTTTCAGCCTCCAAAACTGTGAGAAAATAAATTTCATTAATTTAAGCCATGCAGTTTATGGCATTTAGTTATGGCAGCCTGAGCTAAGACACCCCATTAGAATGTGAGAACCACAAAGGCAAGCATCCCTGTTTATTTTGACCTCTGAGATATCCTGCATGCTCTAGAATAGTGCTTGGCATGCAGAGGCACTCAGGGAGGTTTACTGCCTGAGTGACTTCTAAATAAGGCTCCTTCAGTGCTGTGCCCTCCTCTCTGAGAAGCGCATTGCTATAGTTTAAATGTTTGCATTCCCCCAAATTCATGTTGAAACTTAATCTCAAATGCAAGCGTGTTCATGATGGGGCCTCCAGGAAGTGATTAGGCCATGAGGGCTCTGCCTTCATGAATGAGATTAATGCCTTATAAAAGCACTAGAGTGAATCAGCTGGGCCCTCTTGCCCTTTCACTCTTCCACCATGTGAGGACACCGCATTCATGCCCCTCAGAGGACACAGTAACAAGGTATCATTTTGGAAGCAAGAAAGTCAGTCCTTACTAGACACCAATCTCCCAGTACCTTCACCTTGGACTTCACAGCCTCCAGAACTGTGAGAAATAAATTCCTATTATTTCCAAGTTATACAGTCTTAGAAATTTTGTAATAGCAGCATAAATGGACTAAGACACTCATGAACTACCTCCCTCTCCAAAGCTCCAAGACAAGGTTGACAAACTTTGGCCCAATGGCCACACCCAGCTCATGGCATAGTTTTGTATATCTCACAAGCTAAAACTGTGCTTTACATTTTTACAGTATTATAAAAGAAGTAAAGGAAAAAGAAGAACAACCATGAAGTATGTGACAGCAACCATATAGCCCACAAAGCCTAAAACATCTGACCCTTTACAGATCAAGTTTGCAGACCCCTGCTCTAGGAAACCAAGGTAACAGGAGGCAGGGCCATCACTTGGGGGCCTCTGGAGAGGCTGCAACACCAACTGCTTTGCCACCCTCAGACAGACACTCTCTGCACGTGTCTCTGATTGGTGCACTCGCTCCCTGTGCCATTAATATTGCATTTCCAGCCCATTAGGGGAGCTAATGTGGTACACGGCAGAGCACTCAAGAGGTTTCTTCATGGAAATTTTCTAAGAATCCATTTCTTGGGAGTAAAGGCATTCTTTATTATCTAATAAAATAGTTACACTGTGAATCGGGAGTCCATGATTTAGCTAACGTGATTCCATTAGCGGTTATCGCCACTCCTCGTCATTTAGCCTCTGTTGTGTACCAAATGTTCTTCCCCTCACATCTATCCACTGCATTTTGCTGGCTTTGAAGAGGGGCCACCCAGGCTTGCCTCCTCATAAATACCAAACCCACACAGCTAATAGATTCATACTGTTAAAGATGCATCGATAAGCTCCTGTAGTGGGGAGAGGTGTCTTCTGGTTGCAAAAAGCATGCTGAAAGCTGGTGTGCACCCATGGAAGCCATAATTGTAGTCAAACCTAAGTGTTTTCTAAGGGCAGTGTGAGAAATGTCGCGCTGCAGAATAACAGGAGAGAGAACCACGGGGAGATACAGCCGGCTTGGCTTCATGCTGCTCCTGATTGGATCAAAACTATAATTAACAATCCTCCCCATGACAGTTACTTTTTCACTCCCCTTAAAGCTATTACTTAGGTGTCAACTTCAAATAGCAGGGTTGTGTTTTTTCCTCCAATTCAGACTTAATGAGAATTGGTTTTCTCAGGAGGGAAGGTAAGATCAAGCCAGACCCTGCTTGTGTTTGCCTATTCTTGTGTTGGCCTCATGCATGTCCAGCCTATGGAAGACAGGGGTTGTCTTCAGAGCTGGGCGTTGCCCTGCTATGGACAGTCCCAGTGTGCTCCCTCTCACCAAGCCCACCAAACAGCATCTAAGCCAAGCCTCATGCTTTTTCTTCCAGACCACAGAACTTCCCTCGCAGAAACCTTCTTTTTACAGTCAGGTGAAGTGAGAAGGGGACTGAGGACTTGGAGGAGGTGGTGAGGCCCCAGCACCTCCTGGTCCTTGTTTCTGGGACTTGAGGTCCACTTTAGCTTATTCTTAAAACTCCTGTTCTTGTGGTTTCCCTTTTCTCTGCATCTCTGCAAGGAGTTCTGCCTAGAGGGAGAGGAAGCTTACTATATGTTGAGTCCATACTATGTGTGGGAATTTTCTCTTTGTACCTCTAGATCTACTCTATGCCCAGCTCCACCACTCTGGGCCTGGGAAGCTGACCTGTCCAGCCAGCAACAGAAAACTCCCTTGTCTCTTGCTTCTGGTTGAATTCGGCCATCTAGAAATCCCAGGAAGTTTTTTCCCTACACAATACCCATTTCACGTGAGAGGAAATTGGGGTGTTATGGCCCCAGCTCTCTTCCCGTGGTGCACTCTGGGCTGGCTGCATCCCTACACTGAAGGCCACAGTCCTCTCAAAAGCCATGTCTATCTTGAGTTTCCTGTAACCTTTTCATCATCCTGTTGTCATTTCTAGCCCAGGGGTGGTAATATCTCACTGTTTCTTGCCCTGAGATACTGCACTACTTCTTGTGGTTTCCCTTGCTCCTGCCCACACATTCAAAAATATTCTTTATTAAATAATTCTCAAACGAACTCAATTGACTGTGTTACCTATTTACCTGAGGCTCTGACTCTTAAAATGCTTTATCTTGATTTCACACTAGTAGTTGATTCCAAAATACTTAAGGGGCATTGAAAATGTGTGTGTACCTGGCCGCCAGGGTGTTTTGTGGCCAGGGCACAGGGATGCCTAATGACCTGCAACGCATGGGACAGTCCTCTACAGGGAGAAATTCTCCAGCCCAGGTGGTTGAACAGAACTCCCACTGGGAACACTTCACAGCCCAGTGAGGAAGCCCTGAAGATAGCTGTGGTCTTACAATATACAGACAGACAGACAGACAGACAGACAGACAGACAAAGATATTCCATCCACGGTTCCTGGCTCTTAATTCCTAACATCTCCGGGATCTCCAAAGTGCGATGTTTTGTGTGTCTTTTGTCTGATAAATTCAGAGTGGGCCTAGTTACCAGAAAGGCCAAGGCAGGATCAGAGGGTTAGAACTTTCAGCCCCATTCCCTAATCTCTGGGGAAGAGAGAGGAGCTGAAAAGTTGATCACCAATGGCCAATGGTTTAATCAATCATGCGTATGTAATGAAGCCTTCATAAAAACCCAAGAGGACAGAATTCAGAGAGCTTCCAGACAGCTGAATTCATGGAGGTTCCTAGAAAGTGCTGTGCCCAGGGAGGGCATAGAAGCTCTGTGCCTTTCCCCATACCTCACCCTACATGTTTCTTTGTATCCTTGGGAATAGCCTTTATAATAAACCAGTAAACATGTTTCCCTGAGTTCTGTGAGCCACTCCAACATATTAATGGCATCCAAAGAGGGGTTTGTGGAAACTCCAAATTGAAGTGGGTTGGGTCAGAAGTTCCAGAGGCCCAGGGACCCAAGGCTAGTATCTGGGGAATGGTGGGCATTCTTGATGACGACGACCCCAACCTGTGGGATCTGATACTATCTCCAGGTAGTATCGACATTGAATTGGAAGACACTTAGCTGGCATCCAGTGCTCGCGGTGTGGGGAAAAACCTCTATGCATTTGGTCCCAGAAGGCTTCTTCTGTGTTGATTGTTGTGGTGGTGGTATAAGAGTAGAGGAATAATGTGGCTGGAGAGAGTTTTTCCTATACAATACCCACTTCATGTGAGACGAAACTGAGGCTCATGGAGTCTTCACTGGGCATCTAAGTGGCGGCTGAAGACTCTACCTCAATTCCCAAATCAGTGTTCTGAGACAATAAGATGCCCTACTGCTGACTAGGCACAATGGTTCACACCTGTAATCCCAGCACTTGGGGAGGCTGAAACGGGAGGATCACTTGAATTTGAGACCGGCCTGGGCAACATGGCAAAACCCTGTCTCCACAGAAAATACAAAAATTAGCCAGATGTGATGATATGCACCCATAGCCCCAGCTCCTTGGGAGGTGGGAGGATTGATTGAGCTTGAGAGGTCAAGGCTGCAGTAAGCCATGATTGCACCATGTACTCTAGCCTGGGCAACAGAGCAAGACCCTGTCTCAAAATGAAACAAAACAAAAATAGATGCCCTGCTGCCTCCCACACATTCTAACAATTAACTGTGACATAATTAATGGCTTACACTAAGCAAACATGTACTATGTGCTACATGGTTTAGATTCATTACTTGACTTGTGTCTTGTCTGTACATCTTAGCAGCCTAGCCTAAGTAAAGGGAGGAATCAAAGCTTCTCTTTCCTCCCAAGCCTCAGCATCTAAGTACAGAGCCATAGAAAACTAGAGCTCATTACTAATTACTGGTTGACTGTTGACTTGATTCTGGGATTCCACTGAGTGGGGACATGACTATAGTTTATCTTTTCTGCTTCTAATCTAGGAGAAAGCAGTTTGGAGAAGTCGGCAGTTGAGAGAGGAAGAAACATGATCATGACCTGTTATTTCAAGCTATGACATCCCAACCCCCAGTTCCGAAGCAGGCATTTTGCCCCTCCTGGGGCCCAAGTTAGTGGGGAGCTAATTCCTCTCTCTCCCTTTCCCTGTGTCCTCCTTGGATCCCACATGCCTACTCTGCTGTGTTGTTGGGTTTATTTTATTTTTTTCCCAATATCTGGGGCTTCCTACCCACCTTCAGTCCCACGCTCCTACTGTGTCCTGGGAATATAAGACCACCACCAAAGGAACTGTTAGTAAATGAAATGATAGCAATGATTGCAACCACCACCTGGGGAGCCCCTTTCTATTCCTGACATAACATGCATTTCTGCCTTAGTAGAGAACATGTCATCCATATTCCAAAGATGTAGAAACTAAGTCTTGAAGAGATTAAATAACTTGTCCAGTGTCTGTAATTCAAACCCAGGAGTAACTGAAATTGGACTGTGCCCCCCACCTATCCAATGTGAACTCCCCAACAGAACTCATTCTAAGGTCTTCTATCCCCCAGTCTTTCTACCTGATTGTCTTTGAAGAGAAGTTAGGTTCCAGATTGCACCCACTGACATATGCCCATTGTTGCCCCTTCTAACCACTGTTGACAGTGAAAGAAAACTTGTTTTCTTTCCCCAGCCTCATCACTGCTGAGGTCCTCCAGAGCATTCCTCTTTGACATGCCTCAGATGGTCCCAGCAGTAATGAGACCAAATCATGAAGCACTAATTGTCTCTGGAAATGGGAAGTTTTTCCACATATCTCCTTGCCCAGACATCCCACTTTTCTTTTGTCTTTCAATTCTAACACATGGCCCATATTAATCTGCTCAGGCAGCCATAACAAAGTACCACAGACTGGGTGGTTTAAACACCAACATTTATTTTCTCATAGCTCCAGAAGCTACATGTCCAAGAGCAGGGTGTCATCAGGGTTGGTTTTTTTTGAAGCCTCTCTCTTTGGCTTGCAGATGGCTGTTTGCAGACCACCGTGACCCTATATGGTCTTCCTGTGTGTGTCTGTCCTAATCTTCTCTTTTTATAAGACACCAATATTAGATTTGAGCCCATTCTGATGACTTCATTTTACCTTAATTACTTCTTCAAAGGTGCTGTCTCAAAATACAATCACATCCTGAGGTACTGGGGCTTAGGGCTTCAACATATGAATTTGGGGAAGACAAAATTCAGCCCATTGCTGGCCTAAGAAGGAGACATTTAGCAGCAGAGCATCCCAATGAAAGGCTTACCTAGAGACAAAGCACTGAATATAAAGAATATGAAGTCCAGCAAGAGTCTCAGGCCTGCCTGCCCTGAGCGCTCTTTGTAACCTCGGTCAAGTCACTTTGCCTCCCTGGTTTTCCCATCTGTAAGATGAGCACAGCTGCATCTGCCCCTGCTGTCCCTCCATTGCTCTGCTAATCCTACAAGTCTGTGGCTATGAAAGTTCCTGGAGGGGCTAAAAGCACTGGACTTATGTGGTTATTAAAATTTCCATTAAAAGGAAAAGGGGCAGACAACAATAAGTATTGTTTATAGAAAATTGATCTCTGTTTCCCCTCTCCTACCCCAAGAGGCAACCTACCTTTTTAATTAGCTCCCTTCCATGAGGGCTAGCAGTCATGGGAACATGTCATAGGCTGGCTCTGAGTCAAGGGACCTGCCCACTTCACCTCATAAAATCTTCACCACTAGCCTGGCGGGAGGTACTGTTAGCTCTGTTTTATAGGCAAGGAAATGCAAGCTCTGGGAAGTTCTATGGTGGAGCAGGCATGCAGAACTAAGGGCTATCTGATTCTGGAAACTGTCCCTCACCCCATGTGCTGGACCAAGCCCTTGTTACATGCACTGAGGACACTGAGCTGTGTAGGACACATTCTTGGCTCTGAGAAGGTCAGAGGCTGCAGAGAGGCAACCACGGCAGGCAGGGTAGAGGTCATTCTTCATCATGGGGAAGGCAGAGGAATGCTCACTGCCCTGAGGGAATGAGGATGCCTGAGCAGGACTCTGAGGGATGAGAAAGCAGCAGGCTGAGAAAGGCATTTCAGACACAGGAACCACCACAGTGCACTCAGGGCCATCCTAGCAAACTGTCCCCCTCCCAGCCTGGAACAGTAGAGCAGGGGAAAGGAGGTCTCCAGAATATGGGGGCAATGTCAGAAGACTGACCAAAAGCCAATAGTACACTGTTGTCAAAAAAGGTAAAATGGTACATTCTGGAAACCAGAGCCTGAAAAGCTTGATAAAGCACTCAGTGCACTTTGCTAGTGGGATAATTAACTGAGAGGCATATGGGTGCTTAGACAGGATCTAGCCATCACTAAAGGCTGTCTCAGCACAAGCATAACAACTCGGGCTCTCTTCTGGTTGAACACTGAGCAGAAGGTCGGTATTTCCCATGGCTGGTGCTCAGGTGACTTACTTGGGTAATACAGGGATGTGGTGATAAATGACACTCAATCACAGAGGGCTGGGATTGAGGCAATGCCAGAAAGACACCTAGGGAGGCAAAAGTTAAAGAGGCTCTCACTCTCAGAACGGTTCGAAAGTACAGGATCAGCCCTGCAGGTGAGTGCTTCCTTAAATTTTGCACACAGGAGCCTCACTGACCCCACCCTAGTCCTGGCCCTGTTCAAAAGGAGAAAACCAGTCCATTTTCAACTCCAGGTCAATTCCTGATTCCTGTAAGAAGGCAGCAAATGTGTTTTTAAACCTGGCTGCACTTATTCTGGCTTTGAGCAAGCCTCCTGCTCAGAGCCTCCTGCAGGCAACCGTGTCTAGCTAGAATTTAATATTACTTTGATTTCACCATATTTACTTTTACAGATTTACAGTAAGTGATATTTGTTTTCCATTTGTGGTTGAAATATAAAGTTTCCTTTTAAAATGAATTTTACTGAGTTTAAAGAATAAGTTTCTCTAAAGAAAAATACTAAGTCAATAGTAGACCAGGAGATTTGTAGATGAGGCGAAAACTGTGAAGGTGGATGTGTATGGTGTAAGGTTGGGAAACACCTGATATTCCCACTTCAGCTGTTGCAGGAATAGAAAGAGGTTAGTCCGGGAGGGGCCAAAAACAGCCCCTCCCCTGACATTAAGCACCAATGCAGCAGACATTCTGTCCACTGAACCCAGACGCCACTCCTGCTCCAGGACAGCAAACCCACGCTACATTTCCAGCAAAAACACTGTGTCTACATTCTCATCAACTGATCTGATATCTTAGCCTAACAACAGAGCCCACTCTGGGATCACCTCGGAAGCTCTTCTACGAGGAGGATTTCTGATCAAGCCTAGGAAGCTACTTTTTATTTCCTGAAGAATGAAAGCTTCTGAGCAGTTGCTTTTCAAGGAGAACAATAGGATGGGGAACGTTTTCTCAGTGAAGACTTCCTTAAAGTTTCAACCCACCTCTCAGGGAATGACATTTTGGAGACTGATGAGGACATGGCTTTGGTGCCTTCACATGAAAAGAATCTCAAACACAAAGCCTTTTGGCTCAGGCTGCCCTGCCTGCTGAGGGGCAGAGATCAGAGGTGACAAGCTGGTTTGGGGAGAAAAATCTAATCAGAAGCAGGGCCTTTTTCTACCTGCCCTTTGCAGAGAACTTGCTATTCACATTTCCCTGCTCAGCCCTTGTGTCAGTGCAGAGCAGGGAGTGAGGCATCTTCTTAGCCCTGATGAGCCAGAGGTGGGGGTAAGAGGCCAAGCAAGGAATAGGCTATCTTGCATTTCATGATTTTATATCTTTGAACACTGTGAACACACACAGAGAAAAATCCATGTAACTTTTAAGTGGAATGTCATGTACCCCACTATGGTGTCTTGTAACCAGGAAGGAAAAGACAGCATCGTGGGAAGAGAATAGATAGGCTTAGGGGCTGAAGAATAAGATACAGTTTCCATATCTACCCCTCACTCACTCACAGTATGTGATTTAGATTCAGTCTTGCAACTCTTGGAGCTTCAGTTTCCTCAACTATAAACTGGGCTATTGTTTCTTCCTTTCAGGGAACTACACACATAATCACCTAGAAACAAGAGTGTTGGTTAGGCAAAAGGCCTTGTTATAATGCAGGAGAAGATACTACACAGGTACTGAAGAGGACTGGCAAAAGTCGAGGTGTCAGTCACATGAAAGCAGAAGGGAGATTGCAGTGGCTGTCAGTGAGACTGTCCCAGCAATGGCTCCTAGAAAAGCCATATCAGAGAATATTAACCATGTTAACAATGAAGAAAAGGGGGGGCAGAGGTGAAGGTCGCTGTGCAGCTGGGATGATGAAAACAATATCATTCCATTTGTTATTCATTATCTTTGCTCTTCCTACAAATATTTAGGTGACATCCCTGTATGTCAGACACCAGAAATAGAAATGATGTAAATATGATATCCTGCCTCTAAGATCCTTAGACTCTAGTAGCCAACATATCTGGATTCAGTGTGCAGTAGCCATTTGAAGAAAAACACTAATTTGAATGCATACGTTCAGTCATGGCTGGCTCTTACGATAAGAGCTATTATCCCTTTGTCTAAGACCATTCCTTTGTTCTTCCAACATAAATTTACTGAGAAGCTTGGGCTAGGTGATTCAGCTTTAGAAAGACTCACAGAGACCTGTTACTCAAGGACTTATAGGCCAGTGAGGGTTACAAATAGAAGACAGAGGACAGGACAGGATGCCAGGTGATGAGGGTCATGCCAGATGCAGGGCCAGCGGGAGCACCATAGGGCAGACCTAATCCAGTTTGCAGGAGAGGACAGGAATACAGGGGACATTCTTGGCAAAGAAACAACATATGCAAAGCACAAAAAGTGGGAGGAGCAACAAATTCTGGGAATGATGAGTAATTTAGTAGAGCTGGAAAGGGGGTGGAAAGTACTGTGAGCATAGCCCTGGAGATGGGAACACCCATAGCAGGTGAGAGTGACATGAGCTATGGCTGGAGATAGGGTGTTTTGAGCCTTATGGGCAAGGCAAGGATCTGAGTCTCATCCTGAACGCCAGCGAGAAGATGGTAAGGATCCATATCTGCTCAGAGGCAGTTTGTAAATTACTGCAGATCCCCAGATCCCCAGAGCTTGCCAGGTCTGTGTTCACTGGCCTGATCCAACAGTTATCCCACAAAGCTGGTGGCTTTCCCACAGTTGTGAATAACTTCCCACACTTCATATCACTTATTCATATGTGTAGTATATCACACATACGTATACACATATATACACACACACAATTGCTCCATTCACTTCATTGTTTAAAATGGATCCTTCTGCTCAACCTGATAGTCGTGCTTTACTATCAATTAGTTTCAGAATTTTGCCCAAAGTATCCAAGCACTCCCTGCCTCAATTTTCTTGTCTGAAATAGGAATGATTATGCCCAACTTAACTTGGAGGGTTAAATATAAAAGTAAATAAGATGCTTCCCAGGAGTCTTTTAAAATTTTAACCCAAGACAAATGGAATTACATGACTGAAACCCTAAATCCCACAGTCCAATTTCTCACTGTTGTAAATGGTGTTGACACATGGTTAGAAAGGGGCAGAAAGGAATGTAGCTGGTGCCAAGAGTAGGACAGGAGATTGGGAAAGGGCGCAAGCCTGAGATGGCTCAGACAAGTGCTCTGTGAGAATCCCAGGTTGAGATGACTTGGGAGCAGCACCTCCCATTTTGAAACTGTACTGAAGACCAAGAGTGCCGCAGCCACTGAGAGAGCGAGTTGGGGTCTGCACCCAGTCTGCAGGCACTGTGGTCAGGCCCTAGGCTTCAAAGGGTCTCTGCAGACCTTTGGGGAGCACAGCCTGGGTTGCTGCTGGATGTTCTGAATTTGATATCAATTAGGCACAGTGGTATGCTAGTAAACTGGCTCTCTTGCAAGGGCAGGAGTGGGGAGTGGGAGAAAGAAACCACAATTTGTAGTGTTCGCTGATTTCCATGGTGCAAAATTCCATCCAGGGCTAATTTTGAGCCACTAACAGTTTAACAACTGGCTCAAAAAAAAAAAAAAAAAAATCAGAATATTTAACAATTGGTTCCCACAAGCTGGAAGGCACTGGCTCTAGCAGAAGACTAAGGCAGCCATCAGAAGGATGGTTCTGGCATGTTAGGGCCTCTCCTGGAAATTACTACCAACAGATTATGAGCCATTTTCTGTAATAAGCATTTGCACTTCAGTTTGGTTAAATGAAAATCAGCCGCAAAGGGATTTTTATGGTGTGTTTTTTTCATGCTCTGTCTCTAAAGGCATGTTTGCAAAGCAGAAAGAGGTTTTCAAATTTACCTTTTCATAGTATCAACAAACAGGATTTGCCTAGAGCTCGAAAGGGCAGACTGTCTGCTCTTTCTCTCACCACGGTGCTTGCTAGGTCAGACATGCAGTCTCAGCATGGGTCCATCCTGCCTCTGCTTGCAACCTAGCATTTCCCCTGGACTGCATGCACCCATAAGAAGCCAGAGGTTGGAGCGACTCCAGCCTTCAGATTCACCCATATTTTACAGAGGGATAAATGACTTTCCCATTTACTGACTTATGAAGGAGATCATGGCATCGTGTATAATGTCCAGGTGCATGGCTGTCTGCATCTGCACCACGTGCTGAGATTTCCCCATGAAGATACACTCCTGTGAATTATAAGCTGCCTTATTATTATGGGCTTTAAAGATTCATATTCTATTGCAGAAAATTTAGAAAAAAAGTCATTATTTGTAGTAAAAAAAAAAAAACAAACACATACACTTTTAATATTTGCTCCTCTTCCCTGTAGCCTCACTTCATTTACAATTTCAAAAGCAAAATAAGCTCCACTAATAATGGTGTTCCTGAAATCGCTTAGAAGACAAGTAGTTAAAGGATGGTTCCTCTTTTCAATGCCACCCCCTCACAGAACATAAGTGAAAATTTCATCAAGATGGCCCTTTCTTGTCTTCTTAAGCAGGAAATGAATGTGTGTTCTATTTTAAAGAAAATGTTGGTTTCAACAGAATGAAGAATTCCTTCCAATTCTTTCACTGGGTTTTGAGCCAAGGCATAGCAATGATGCTTGGTACCTGCAAACTGCATATACTTTTGTGTTGTGAAATGAGTAGAACACAGGTTCCAGGGTTGGACTGTGGATTTGAAGCCCATTTTTGCAGACCACTGGCTGTGTGGTCATGGGTGAGTCACTTGTACTCTTGTAAACCTCAGTTTCATCATCTGTAGAGTGAGTTCACCTTCCAGGGTTGTTCTAAAATTTAAATGAGATCATGCATATGAAGTCCTTATCACAGTGGCTTCTGGTGCAGAGGGGGCACCCAATAAATGATGATGATAATATTCTCTAGCTGTTTCAAGGATATTTACCTTGTCTTTCCAACTATACCTTGACTGCTTGAAGAGATGGGCCATTTTTACTCCTCTTGTAGGCCCCAGGAACACATGGGGTATAGCTATAAAGCAAGCTCTCATAGACTGACATGTCGATCAGGAGCTTGGGGCAGGAAGAAAGAGATCTGCACCCAACATAAGAAGGGAACCCTTGTAGAGAGGGTGTTCCTCTGTGCAGGTGGGGGCACTTTGCTGCACTGGGGCTCAGGCCTGAACCTGAGACCACTTGGCTTCAGGGGTTGTCTCAAGGTGGCCCCTGTTTGCGAGGTCTCTCCAGGTAGCCTGCCCCAGTGGCTCATGTTTCTATTGGAGAGTTCACCTGTCTGACTTGGATAAGAAAGATGAAGAATCACTAAGTCTGCATCTGTGAACTCTTCAGTATGGACTCAGAGATTTGACCAGAGGAGATGAGCAATGACACACAATTCAGATAGAGAACAGAGGGCAAGAAGAATGGATGCATGGAGGGAGAAAGGAGTTGTGTCTGTAGGGACAGGGGGCAAATACAAAGCATAAAATAGAGATGTTACACTGAGCACAGGACCACTGCTGACTGTCTAATAGAATCACTGGCCCCCGAATAGCAGTGACCTCATGAATGAATAGCCATGAGATAGGAAGCATAGAGTGATACACGTTAAACCTTGGATGTGTAGCTTCTTCCCCTGTGAACAATAGGAGAATGGGGTTGAAGAGCCCAGGATCCTTCTAGGAGTACAACCTGGACAAGCTACGATCTGGATTGTGCTTCCACAACCTGGAAACTGGACAACGGTTCTGGAACCAAAGTGGCCTGATTTTCTTCCTGGGAGCCAATTGCAAGTCCCATCTTGGTCTAGGGGCTATGAGGAAAGAAAGAAGAGAAGCCAACAGCCTTCCTCCAGAGAGGTTTACCACCTTACTGGAGGCAGGGCTTCCAGGTGGGCACCCAGAAGCTGAGGTGCAACACAGAGAAGCCAGGGCTGAGTTAGAAAAGCAAGCCCTTCCCTACCTGTGAGACTGTGAGGCATCAAACTTCAAGGAACCTTAGCTTCTCTAGATCTACAATAGAAATAATGAGGAATGATCCCAGTGTTTGCAGCAATGTATCTGTCCTCCAAGGGAATTACTTTAGAACATCCATAGCTAGCTTTTGTATTTTTTCTCTAATAACAAAGAGTAAATAAGAGCTTTTGAAGGAATAGCAAAGTGAAAAGTCTTGATCTTAGAATCAAAGTTCTATATCCTCTACAGAGGTGTAGAAATTAATTTCCTAATTCAAAAACACGATGCCCCATGGTGTTTAATGTTTACATTTCCCTCTTTGCTTACTGCCAAAATATTACTGTGAAAATATGCTCTGAGGTTTCCCTTATGGAGTAGTTCATGCCCTGATCTTTGAAATTTCCTTTGTTAATAATCAGGGAGTAGGTAGCTCTGTAAGGAAGATGTTGGTCGTCTTAACATCCACTTGGGAATCAGGAACTTCATCCTAATTAAAAAGCCCATGGAAGCCATCTAAATAGTATGTGCCTCAAAATAAAAGGATTGAGAAAGGCAAAATGTGATTAAAGTGGAATTGTTCCAATATTTGCAGATTTTAAGAGGAATCATGATAGTAACTTGAAATTGCCAGTCCTTTAGAATAAAGACATATTTTAGCAAAACCTGGCATAAATTGGCATAAATGATTCTGAGATTTACAGTCCTGGGAAGGCTGATGAGGGTTAGCACATGGCAGAGTGGGAGAGTTGACTGTGATCAAGGAAACCCGGGGCGCTTTTAACACATTTCTTTTCACTGATGACTGGGAGAAAACAAGCCACAGAGAGGAGCATAACTTGTACGAAGTCACTTGGATGTTAATTGCAAAGCTGGAACTGGAGCATGGCCTCCTGACTAGATCACACAAAATTCAAGTCCTCAGGCATGGTCACTTTTTCTCTTGGCTAATTCTTTGGTCCTGTCTCTGTGCCACCAGCAAATTCTTCTGCTGGAAAGAGTTGCCTTCTCCACCAACCTGGGAACTTCCTTAGTCCCCTAAGAATTCTCCTAGCTTTTCTAAAGATCTCTACAGGGCTCAGTGCTTTCATAGAGCACAGACATTGTGGGAACTTCCAAAGCTCAAAATAGCCTTGAAAAAGACCAAGGAGCAGTCTTTTCATAAAAAGCCCATGACCCCACTGTATCCATTCCCGGCCTCCAAAGCCAACAGGAAGGGAGATTCACCAGCTACTTTTACCTAAGCCTGGGCCAATTATCACCTCAGCCAGGCAAGAGCACCTCTCCCAGTTAGAGCACATCAAGGCTCCTAAGGGCACGGTTTGGTTGAGTCACAGTCTCTCCTGGGGAGCTATGCAGAGACACTGGGAGCAGCCTGTGCTGAGATTCCTGGCTCTGCCAGGAGGTGACTATGATGCTCCACAGTAATACCCAGATTTTTGGGAGAGTAGGGAGAACTATCCTGTAGCCAGCAGCCTAAGATTAGGTAAGGGGCAATGGTGCAGGTAATCTTTCCAGTAGCCTGAGATTAGGTAAAGGGCAATAATGCAGGTAATCTTGTCCTGTTATATTGGGGCAAGGAAAAAAAAAAAATAAGACGTTTCCATGTGTAACATGCTGAGACCCCATAAAGACTCACATGCCCAGAATTAACTCCCTAAGCCATGAACCACAGTGCCTAAGTTTCCATCCATCCCAGTCTCTTTTCACTTCCACTTCATAGCTGCCTGACTTGAGCAAGATACTTCACCCTTCTGAAGCACACCTTCCTATCTTTAAAATAGGACCATAATACCCAGTTCCTAGGGTGCTCTCTGCAGCTCTATGAGAGGGCATAAATAGAGCTCTCCCAGTGCCTGGTACCTAGCAAGAATACAACAAATGCTGACTCCATCCTTTTCCTTTGGTTGAAGAATTTCCTTCTTTGGGCTCATTTTCTAAAGTGGCCATGTCCAAAGAGGGAACATAGCATATTTAAATGCATGCTTCTTACTAGAGGAAATAGGGCTTCTAAAATACAAAAACAAAACAAAATAAATACCATGAGATGAAACAAGCTGCATCTCAGCAAATTCCAAAACCCAATTCCAGTCTTATCTTGCCCTTAACTGCCTTGACTGTGATGAGACTGGAATATTTTGAAACCTAAGAATGACTCCATCAAGGTTCTTTTTATTTAAAAAAAAAAAAAATTAAATGGGACTTCTAGCTGCAGGGAAAGTATCAGATTTACAGGGGAGGAGCACGCCTGGAAAGGGAATGGAGAGAGACAGGGAGGAGTGGATTCAGCCCCATTGCCGCTGTGGTAGGCTTCCCAGGTTCTGTGGGCTCCAGGAATCCCTAAAGAGCTTTCTCCTTATGGCTTGGGTAAGTATAATGGAGACTTTGACTTCTAAGTAATTGCATGTGATATAGTATTAAGTACTGAGGCTTAATACTCAAAAGAATAAGCGTATTTATGCCAAACACACTTCAATTTCACCCACGCAAGTGATGACTGAAGGTTGGAAATGGTCAGTGTCAGCTCCAGAACTTGATGACATGGTGGTTCTATCTGTATTTGCAGAACCACTGGATGAGTAGATAACATTTCAGAAGATGCTGTCTGCAAAAGTGATTTCTATATTCTGTACACACTGAGGAGGAACAAGTCATTCCTAGAACACAACAGGCTACTCTTTCTTGAGGGTGGCCCTTATCAACCACTCATTGCTCTGGCACAATGGCATGAGAACAATGGACTCGGCTCAGATCAAGCTCCCAAATTGCCTACTGCTGGAGGCGCGGCCTCAGAGAAGTCTCTCACTTTTTTTGAGTCTCCTCTTCTTAGCCATCAAATTGAGAGATGGACACCTAGGTCTCTGCAGTCTTGTGAGAATTAAAAGATTGAGGAGGACAAAATAGTTTCATGAATCCCAAGTGAAATGATAATCCATTTCTCTTGGGATAACAAGGGAAGTAGCTTTAGAGAGTGATGTGACTCTCACAACCGTGGTCCAGCCCCAGGGCGGAGAGGTGAGGAACCGAATTCTACTTTGCCTGTGGACTCTATGGACTGCACATGAAGGGCAAGCTACTGGCTGATGAGAGGAACAGGAAAATTTTCTTCGGCTAGCAGGGTTTAGACACAGTAGTACTCAGAATAGTATTAATATTCCCCTCAAGAGACAAATATGCAGATTTCTGATTCAGTAGGACCTGCGCTTAAAGGACCAGGTGAGTCTGTACTCACACTGAGGGTGAAATGACAGGAAACCCTTTCCCTGAAAATCTACCCTGCAAGACTCTTTTCTGGAGTTGTTCTTGGGTGTCAAAGAGCAACGGTGACATCAGGAACTGTTCCTGTTGGAATGATGCCAACTTGGGAAAGGCTAGGGAGGGGGAGTGGATCCAGGAAAAGAGACACCCTTTCATATTAGGAGAAAGGGTAGAGAGGAATCTGATAAGTGGGTGAAGATTTAAAGACCACAAAGGATAGGCTGCTTTAGGGGAAGAGGGCAGGGGAGCCAGGACAGGATGTGGAAGCTTCCAAGCAGATGTCAACATAGAGGATCATATTATTATAGACGTTCCCTGTGGGCTCTGTAGAAATTCTGATGTTGGGAGCCCTCTAGTCCATTCATGTCTGCCTTTTTTCAGCTGTACCAGCATTCAGCAAAAGAATTCATATAGACTGTTAGTCCTCTTAAAATCTTTCATGCCAGACAGTAGTGAAATTGCATTAAAAAAGGACAAATTGTCATGTCACTAATTGAATGATCACTTATAAAGTGAATTTCAACTCAGATATCCCCCTGCTGCTTAACACTAGTGTTGAAAAGAAATATTTAGCACTTGACTTAGCCAAAACAGCACACAGGCACAATTATAATTTTGTTAAATATAAGATACAATTAGCATGCTTTCATAATTATATTTTTCTTAACAGTATTCTAAAAGTCTACCAAGGAATTTTGCTATTTTGTTTTTATGAAGATTCATTTTGTAGACAGCCTTCCTTCTGTATAAATTATGTTTAAATAGCAGGGTTCTTGCATAGTGTCCAGCCTGGAATGGTGGTTTTGGGGGAGATCTAACTGATCCTCCCATTTTCCTGTAGGCCATCCTGGAGAGGGACCTCGTTTTCTGGAAAGGGCCACTGCCTAGAATTCTAGGCAAAAGCAGGCACTGAAGCTGTGAGCAGTGCTCACCCACAGCGGCACAGAGAAGACCATAGGATCCTGGAAATGACAGAGACCCCACCTCCTGCTCCATCCTGTGTGTCAGGGAGGCCTCACTCTGAGAAGACAGAGGCAGTGGACATCTGGCCTGCATGGTTCAGGTTCAAGACCCAGGCATGAGGCTGTGCTCACCTTGCCAATGGGAAGAAGCCTTTCTTGATCAAATCTGTCCATTCCTGGGAGAATTCTGGAAGGCTCTGGGGAGGTTCCTAGGATCAGTGGTCAGGGGAAACCACATGTTAAGGACAATGCAAGTTACTTAAGAGGAGGCTTCTCTCCAGAACAGAAATAGACCCTGGTCGCCTGTTACTCAGGGAATCTGTTACTCCCTGGGAAGGTATGCTGCTCAGGGCTGGACTGTTGGTGAAAAGGAAGCAGAACAACAAAGACCAGGTCTTTGAAGACCGGATCTGACTATATAAGGCAGCTTCAGGTGCCTGCCATACACATGGCTATTTGAAAAGGAAAAGGCCTCCGCCCATCTTTCCTAGGGAAGTCACCATGTTCTGCAGATAAAACCAGGCCCACCATGCCAGCCTCTGCAGACTAAATAGGGGATGATTTCCACACTGAAGGAGGCTTTACTCAGGCCCCATCACCTCTCAGGTCACCAAGTGTGACTTCTGCTCAGAGAGGGTCCTATGTGCTGCACAGCAGCAAACCAACCCACAGCAGCCCTCTCTCACAGCTAGAACATACGCCAAGAAACAAAAGGAAAACAGGTCCCTGAGGCTGAGGTGCTTGTCCCGTACACAGGAGATAGGATGCTAAGTGTCCACGAGGCCTTCTGCATCTTACAGTCTTTGGAAAGCTGGGGCCCATGGTGTCTGGGTCTGATGAAACAGCATCCCACCCTGCCTCACATTCCCCAGGAATACATCTGCATCATGGAAGGAGCCTTGCATAGATTAGATGCTCAGTAAATGTTTGCCCAGTGAATGACTCTAAGAAATTCATCTACTATAGATGCCCAGGTCCTACAAGTAGGCAGTCAAATCTTTCACCATGCTCTGAGGAGGAGAGAAGATACTGAGAAGCTTGGGAGAGAGGGAACAGGCTACTATCCAATCACTAATTATTACAAAAACTACCAAAATGTGTGTCATATGCTGGCCCTTTAAATGTTTGGAGTGAGAGTTTATGGCCGTTTTAAGATAAGATGCCTTCTTTCCAGGAACGGTGCTCACTTCGGCATGAGCCTTGCTGAAGGCCTTGATGTTCAACCAAGAGTCTGTCCTAAGCATAGTTATAAACAGGTATATGAATGCACTTTGTCAGTAACTTTAATAAAGCAGCTAAAGTCAGAAAAGATTACTTAAAGATGATATATCATAAAAGGATGAATTTAAAGAAGTAGGTTTCTTGATAAACTTGTTACTCTCTCACAATTCTTACCTGCTGTTAGTCACAGCCTAACCAAAAGCTAGAAATATCACAAGACTTGAATAGAACACCAGAGCCCTTGTCCTGGAATAAGATTTCTATATTACCACCATAAATTCAGGTTTTACCTTTTCTTTTTTATTTTTGAGACAAAGTCTTAGTTCTGCCACCCAGGCTGGAGTGCACGATCTCTGCTCACTGCAACCTCCACCTCTCAAGCTCAAGCAATTCTCGTGCCTCAGCCTCTGGAGTAGCTGGGACTACGTTATGCGTCACCATGCCTGGCTAATTTTTGTATTTTTAGTAGAGATGAAGTTTCATCATGTTGGCCAGGCTGTTCTCAAACTCCTGGCCTCAAGTGACCCGCCCGCCTTGGCCTCCCAAAGTGCTGGGATAACAGATGTGAGCCACCACACCTAATCTTTTTTTAAATTTTATTTTATTTTTTTATTTGTCAGTAACACTTTCTCTTTTTAGACACTTTCTCTTTTGGATTTGGGTTTTCCTTTAATTCTGAACAGCTACACTTTCTGGGTAAATCAGTGGGCATTTTGTATAAGCTAGAATTATCCTATTTGCACACTTGCCATAGCTGTACAGTCAGCCAAGAACTAACACTACTATAGTCTTAGTCAATGGCATTAGGGTGAGGAACACAAGAAAAGTAGGACCTCCTCTCAGTCAAGCATTGTTTAGTTGGCACCAGAGAAAGAACCCTAGGTCTTTTCTGACATTTGTGCGAAGAACAGAATAGAAACTTCTGCTGCTGCCAGCTCTTGCTTGAAGAAGAACAATGATCTTCCAAGTGTGGGTGGTACACTTCAGAGAGTTTATCTCTTTCTCTTGTGCCCCCAGCCTGCTGCTCTATGAAGGAGAGGGCAGGTGGGAGGGACTGTCTTTGGAAAAATCCAGGTCATCCTTTGAAGGGTGCAACTCAATCTTTATTACCACTGGAGTCAGCAGAGGGGAAAGATATCCTTACTAGCTGCATGATAGTGAATTGTATAAGTTGGCAATATTCTGATTAAAGCTATAAAATTCCTTCCATTCCAGCTAAATTTACCAGTCTTTAATGTGAACAAGTATCTCCTTGTTCCCTGATAAGAACAAGGTGAAGATAAAGTTCTAATCAGCTTTCACAGTTCCCTCTACCTTCTCCATCAATCATGTCCTAGTTCTCTGGAGATCAGAATACCACAGTTTTTCAATTACTGACAGATATTATTCTCTATTGTTGCACAACTGTTGTCTTGCGAATCCATTTTTTATGTGTTTATCTTCTCTCCCCAACTAGTCCATAAACTCTTTGAGACCCCAACTGGGACAAAGTACATAGTAGGTTGCATTGGCTGTGATTCTCCCAGACTTCAACAAGAAACAGAAAACAAGGGGAAATGATATATTACTCCTGGAAACTACTCTGTATTTTATCTTTGACAATCTAGACATGGCTGAGCATACTACCCAGTGTAGACTCAATTTGATATACTGAGACTAGAATTCTGAGATCATAGCTAAAATATTTTCTTCAGAAGGACCCTGAAAAATACATGAATGCAGAACTCACTTATCAATGCTGCTGGTGGAAAGTTAAATGTATACTCTCTAAATGAAGCCACAAAGAGCCTAAGATGATGGAATTGGAGGCACTATGGCAGTCATGGGAGGTTGACAGAAAAGTGTGGCTGAGAGTAAAAATGCTTCCTGTCTCCTCTGAAAGCACACTATTCCTTCATCACTCATTCAGCTCTGCAGCAGAAAGTGATGAAGACAGTGAGAAGGCAACGTGGAAGTTAGCAATCCTGGCTTGGTTAAAGGTACAGACCAGCCTCTCATCAAAACAAGATTATCTCCAGTTGTTCTGTCCAGCTGCTGCAACCTTACAGACTAAGCTATAAGCAATGCCCAGGTACTTGGAACATGGTCAGTCTCAGAAATATGCCTTAAGCACACTATTAAATAATAATGCTAGTTGCTACCTTTAATTGATAAGCTATTCTCTTCTAGGCAATAAGTTATGTGATTTTCATACTTGATTTCAAATTCTCAAACTAGATGTTAATATCCCTATTTGAAAGGTAAGAAAACTGAGGGTCAGAAGGGTTGGGTATTGCTTATCACACAGAAAGTTTTGGGCCTGGAGTATTGGACCTCTTGATGTGTCAGACTTCAATGCTCTTTCAACTACTGGTCATCATGTAACTATTCTGTGTTTTTATATGTCATTCTGACTACCACAACTAGAGTTCTCTTTCCAAGGCTCTTCTATCATCACCTGGGTGGATCTGAGATTTCTGTTCCCCAGCCTCTCATACCAGTATCATTAACAATGTGAAGAAACAACGGAGTCATTTAGGTCACAGAAGACAATGGCTTTCAGTTGAGTTTTAGTTGTCTACATGAGCAAATTACCTCCTGCTTGTGGGAAATCTTGCCAGGCAACCCACAGTAGGACCTTCAAAGTTTCAACTGGAAATCAGAGGCAAGATTCTTTGCAATATGTCTCATGATCTGCCCCCTGCCCTGCTTTCCAAGGGCCTGAAGTCACCTGCTCAGTCACTATGAAGACCCAAGGCAATGACCATGAGCTTTTGGCTGCCTGAAATAATGCCTGAGCACAACAGGCTTCTTGTCCCCAAATCATGGACTGTTGGTTCTAGATTGTCCATGGGAGACCAGACCAAGTCCCTTGGTACAACTTCTCTTTGGGGATGTCAACTCCATCTACAACTCCTCCTTCGAGAACATGTCCCTAACACAGCCTCTGCTAAGGAGGCAGCAGGCCATGTGACGGTGTCCTTCCTTATCACGAATGATTGGCCCAAGTGTGGACAGCTGTTTAAAGGAAGCCCATTTGCCAGCTGGCAACCTCTGTATGACACGTGTGGTCTGATTTGAAATTAGGACCTAGAAAATGGCCTCTTTCTTCAAGAATTTGAACTAAGAAATCCTCAGAGAAGTTAGAAGTTAGCTATAGACACTAGATATTTAAGACTTTGTAGACCCAGAGTATGGCAGAGAGAGTTCATGTTCCCCAAACATCCCTGTACTCTCCTACATGCCCCTGCCTCCCTTGTAACTGAGTTGTGGACCATGAGCAGCACTGAGTTGTTTCACTTCTGGGCCAGCGCAGTTAAAAGCAGTTGTGCCTTTTCCATCGTTTCCACCCCTTCCCTTTGGCCATATGTTCTGGATGACATAGTTATAAGATGGAAGCAGCCTGAAGCTCTGAACCATTCCTTAGGAGAGAGCTGTTCTGGAAAACCAACGACCCACACCAAGCTTTGCAAGAATGACAAATAAACTCTTATTTTATTATGCCATTGAGACTTGGAAGGTCGTTTGTTATAAAGTGTAACTTGGCCTATTCTGACTAGTATACAGAGCCAAAGCCATTATGAAGCTCACACAAGGAAGATAGCTGGGAGAAAAAACAAAAGACACAAATGCACAAAGGAAATTTAAAAACCATGAGAAAGAGGCATGTAAGAGTTGCCCAACCTGGGAGCGACTTCAGTGTCTGTCCAACTTGATGTCTAGTAGTGATTCACCTTTTCCTGAATTCCTATGAGATGCATATAAAAATTTTAATGCACATGTACACTGGCATATGCAGTAACAAACAATATGAATATTACTATTACTGCTTGGTGACTAGCTGATAAAATAATAATGGGTAAGTCTATGGCCAGCATGAAACTATGCAGTCCACTAAAGGGTAGGGAAAAGGAGTAGAGGACAAAACTCAAATTCACTGAGTGAGTGCCTATTGGGTACCAGGAAAACGGCTTCATTTATTCTTATACAAATCCTAATAAAGTAGACATTATCAACCACATTTTACAAATAAAATACTTAAAGGACATGTAACCAATAGTTCCCAACATCATGAGTGAAGCCCACCCAGTGTGACCCCAGTGTACCAGGTGCTTCTTTCCTAACAGGATCTGTACAGCCTTGCCCTTCCCTCTACTTTGCACATGGGCCTGTAGTGATATATCCTAATTATAAGGGACAGCATCAATGCTACGAATAAAGGCGGGCTTGACTTCCTCTCCAGGAACATCAGGGCACAACATGAGCATGGAAGGGTGATTGTAATCACACGTGGGCACTGGAGCCATCATGAACCATCCCTTCAGGATTTACGGAATCTCGCAACACTCTACAGCAACCTCCTGGTTGATGATGCCTCTCCCAGCATGTTAGAATGTGAGCCTCACAGCCCACCTCTGCTGTACACATGCGTGAAATTATTCTCCACCCACAGACAGAATTATGCGTGTGGCCCACACTCAGCCTGGATCCTCAGTGGGCTGTGTGGGAGGCTGGGTAATCAGTACATTTAGGAAAGCAAAAGAAAGTAAAGCCTTCTAGTGACTGCAAATTTATATTTTTCTATCACCAAGTCATGTTTTGAAGAGAACTTAAGGGAATCCCACAGTGTTCAGTCCTTCCCTTGTATCTTTTGAGTTTAAAAGTGAATGCTGAGTCCAAGTGATCTCGTTTTCTGTTCTTGTGATAGTTTGCTAAGAATGATGGTTTCCAGCTGCATCCATGTCCCTACAAAGGACGCAAACTCATCCTTTTTTATGGCTGCATAGTATTCCATGGTGGGGAACATCACACACCGGGGCCTATCATGGGGAGGGGGGAGGGGGGAGGGATTGCATTGGGAGTTATACCTGATGTAAATGACGAGTTGATGGGTGCAGCAGACTAACATGGCACAAGTATACATATGTAACAAACCTGCATGTTATGCACATGTACCCTACAACTTAAAGTATAATAATAATAAATAAATTAAAAAAAAAAAAAAAAAGTGAATGCTGAAAGCAACATTTTAAATCATTTTATTTTGCTCAGGAAAAAAAGGTGTCCACCTTGATCACTGCCTTATGTTAATAAGTGGAAGATAAGGTAGCATTGCCATAGGAATGCAGATGGTAATTGTAATATCTTGATACAGTCCACAGCCAAGGGAATTGGGATCGGAGCGAACTCCACATTGTATGGTGGAGGGGAGGGAGGAGGAGGGAAATAATAAAAGAAGATCCTGTGTCAAGTCAAGAAGGAAATCAGTTCACAGAAAACGATGAGGGGAGTCATCAGGATAAATAGAGGGTTAGAACTTCCAGAAAAAAACAATTTACAAAAGTTGCATGGTTAAAAAAAAAAAAGAGAGAGAGAGAGAGAAATGCAACTTACAGAGGATAATGTTGGATTTTAAAAAGGGTAATCCAGCATGTGTATGTAGGCAAGAGTTTCTACGATAAACAGAAGGGAAAAAACTCTATGTGACCTCCCAGGAGGAGGGAAAAGTAAGCAGAAAGAGGATGGCCAACATCCACAGCATTGCCAGCCATTGCCCTGCAACACCCGATTATCCACTTCCAGAGAAAGTAGGTCATGAGGGCATGTGCTGCTGCCTCAGGAACATCTTACAGGTGACCCAGGGCCTGGCCAACAGAAGCTGATCCAGTCTCCTAAATCCATCTTTGACTCCTGTGTTCAACTTACCCCTTAACCTGTGACTGCCATTTTCTTCAGGGTTGGCAAATAGATTTTATCTGCTGTGCCAACTCTAACTGAACCTGAAGCATTACACTGAGAGGAATTCTGTAGCAGAAATGCATCCAACTATAAATATACGTTCTCACTCTCTCTTGCAGACAGAGGTGACTATCGGACCTAGTTCTTGCCAATGAGATGAAAGTAGCAGCAGTTTGGCAGTTGTAGTGAGTTGAATAGTAGCCCCCTGAAAACATATGTCCACAACCAGGCCCCTGTGAATGTGTTCTTATTTGGGGAAAGGGTCTTTGCAGACGTATTTCAGCCTAGAATCTTGAAACAAGATCATCCTGGATTATCCAGGCAGGCCTTAAATTCAATGACAAGAGTCCCTATAAGATACCAAGGAGAGATGCATGGAGAAGAGAACGCCATGTGAAGGTGGAGGCAAAGATTAGAGCAATGCAGCCACAAGCCAGGGAATGCCTGGAGTCACCAAAAGCTACCAGAGGCAAAGAAAAACTGTCCCCTACAGCCTTCCAGGGTCCCAATTCTGCTCCCCAGAGCTGAGAACGCAGAATCAATTTCTGTTGTTTTAAGCCATGCAGTACCTGGTAATTTGTTAAACAGCAGCCCTAGAAAGCTAATGTAGTAGGACTTCCAGGAGAGCTCCTTAAAAGCTGACAACCACTCTTTCACTCTTCTACTAAAATCTGCCCTAAGAGAGAAAACTGAAATAGGGTGAAACTGTCTGAGCCACACATGGACCAGCAGATTCTCATGTCCCTCTCTGGACTGTGGCATCTGGCACGCCCATCACGAGGCTCTCCACCTCCATCCATGCCTCTCACCACTTACCGTGTCCGTGTGTGATCTCACCTTTAAGGCCTGTGGGAGAGGCCTGGATTTGTGATCTGGCCTGGACAGTATCTTCACTTTTCTTTTTGACATGGCTGTCCAGTCAATTTTAGCTCTCACCCCTGGCTCCTAGGGAAGCATTCAAACTCCTAATGCTTTCACATAAAATAACAAACTTTCAGGAGCACAAAGTCCAGCTCAGTGACCCAGAACCCATGGAATAAGATATTTGGAAACCAGATGGGAGGCAGAAAAGGGACTTCATGTCTACCATAAAACAGTGAATTGCATTCAGGGAGGATTACATGTTTGAGTATTTAGTAATTGCCTCTAAAGCCAGGGGAATGAATAAAATCTCCAGCCAAAAAAATTTACTGCCTTCAAAATAGTAAATATGCAATGTCTATACATTTCCAAACTAACATATTTTGATTAAGCAATTGATGTCACTTTATAGCTCTTTCTCTCTCTCCCTCAGTCTTGCTGAAGGATTTAACGTCAAACAATTCAACAGTGACAGCTGGCGAGAAATCAGCTTTGAGATTTCTCATTAAAAGTAATGCTGTGTTAGTAGCCAAATACTTGGAAATGTGAAATGTTAAAATTTAATGGTGTGGAAAAGGCTTATTCTAACTTTGCAGATTGTACCATCTTTGCAGAAGTTGGTAGAAAATAACAACTTGGATTGTGGAAGGCCTCGTGTAGTTGCAAAAATGACAGGAATTTGCAGAAATAGGTGTCTAACAGGTTATAGAAGTAGCCACCTGAGTTGTGATACTTACTGTGGTTTGCTTTGTGGCATTCTTGAAACCTCCAATTAACTCTCCCACTTGCACAAAATAAAGTTTGTTTGTTTGTTTTTTTCTCTGCTTCTTCACTCTACACTCTCACCATTATTGGCTGTTATGCTGAATAGACAAAATTATTCAGCTTGTATTATCTTTCCAATGTTGTTTTCAGGAATATTCTGTCCAATGTCTTATATCACGGTATTGTGTAAGCATTTAGGAAATTCATTTCTCTGGGAGGAATAGCAGGAAATAAAGTTTCATCTGTATTTTAGATGGAGAACAAAAATGAGAACTCACATACAATGTAATCAAAGCTGCACATTTGCATTTGGGGGAAATAATTACATTCTTTATCTCCTGATCTTAAATCACTTCCTGAAAACTCCAAACACCTGTGACAATAAAAATGTACAACTACACAAATTATTCAATGGATCCCATCTGTAGCTTTTAATATCTGCACCTTCCAGCCTAGTAACTGCACTGCAATTGAGGATAGTTGAGAGGAGGAGGTTATGTGTGGGCTCCCCGGCCCACCCCATCGATTTCTTTTCTAAAATTTGAAAGCACATGGAGTGGGATCAACATGGTTTAATATACAACCATTTATGCATTTGAATGATTTGTGTGATTTTTACCTAACTGTTTCATATTAGTATGTCTTATCTCCTCAACTTGATTGTAAGCTGTTCAAAGGCACATAGTAAGAGCTGAAGTATATTAGCTGCTGTGAACATTATTACTATCAAGGTGATCACAAGAAAAATGGTAGGCTGAAAGTAAAGCAGGGGATGCTACAGCGAGCCAACAGAAAATCCAAACCAAATGACTGCTAAATCTCTCTAGTTTAAAGGTAGGGTAAAGAGAGGCAAGGACCACTGTGCTTGGAAACAGGCAGTCCCTAGTCCCAGCACTTCCATTCTGTGATCTTGCATAACTCACCCAAACCCTCTGAGGTTCAGCGTCTTCATGTATCAAGTGAAGGTAATAATATAGTTGTTATTATATTAGAAAAATATATGTAAAGCCCCTGGCACGTTATCTCAAAAAGTGTCCACTCATTTGATGAAATAATTCTATAATATTGTACCCAATACTGGGGTTGGGAGAGGTCTGAGAGCTAAGCTGGTACAACCCCTGTTCTTATAGTGAAGAAATCAAGGCTTAGAGAAAGGAGTTGGTTTGCACCCAAGTTTAACCAGGAATTTGCCCACTCAGAGTTAATGGCAGAGCAAGAACTAGAATCCAGCCTGCTACACCAAGGTTATGGCTATAGCTACCCTGCCTACTGCCTCTTTCATGTCTCTTCACACAGAACCCCAATTCCAAGGGGATATGAACTCCTCCTTTTTCTCTTGTCTTCCCCACAGCACAGCCTCCTATTCCAGACGAAAAGATCACAGAGCCCTTGTGAGATAAAATAAGATCAACTCTGAATCAGGAGCCTGGGGCCACTGCCAGGCTTCCCATATGGGCCACATGTAGCTTTAGGCGTTTTCAAAAGAGGCTTCTTTGATGGATCTCTGTCTGCACTGAAGCACACGACCAGCTAATGTTCTTAGCTGATATGGACCTGGTTCATGACCTAGAAGAATTCTCCATAACTATCTCTAGGAGTAGTCATGAGAATGGGGACAAATCATTTAACAAAACACAATAGCAGAAAAGCACTCCCGCCAAGATATTCTCTCCCAGCACCTCACTTCTAGTGCCACAAAATCTACCATCGGAGCTTCATCCCTTCCAAGGATGACATTTATCCTCTGGCACGCCACAGATGCTCTTGAGAGATGTAACATATTATAAGCCATTAATGCCAATTGAATTATCAGAAACCTTCCACTGCAAGAGCTGGGAACTTCTAAGCAGAACCTGATTTGCATTAGACAGAATTGGCCAGAGAGGGAAAGGGGAAGGAGTTGGAAGCAGTATTAGGTATGCCCTCAGCTGTTTGGGGAGCTGGGGACAGCATGAAGCCACTGGACACTGAAGAGAAAATGAGATTTCAGGATCAGGAAGGCATGAGGATGATGAATCAGAGAACTCTAAAACTGGGCTTTGCAGTCATTTGGTAAAATCAAATTACTTTCCCTTAAAATCTTTTCTGAGAAAGGCGCTTTTGTTTTTCCAAGAAGCTGAGTAAATCATCATCCAGTGTCCTTAAATCTCCTCTTCCACCCATTGTGCTTTATCTCCTAGGAGAGCAACTTGACACAACTGCACAATCATTGGAAACAAGAGTGCATCATAGACAAATAAACAGCTACCCACTCACCAACAGTGTGGGTGCCAGCTTGTAACTCAATTACCTCCACATCCTAACACTAATTTACAGGGTTTGGAATGGCTGTCACTGTCCTTGACAACATAGCACTAAAGAGACACAGATGTTTGTCACTGGTCACTGACATGGTCCCAAGACCCCAGGTGTTTGCTTCCAAGCGCTCTTCCTCTCTCATTTTGTGCAGAAAATTAGTGTGGTGTGACCAATACTCGTGATCAGCATGCAGGCAAAGTCTCCATATACTTTATGAGAACTGGGGATGTTTGTAGTTAGAATGAAATAATATTCATTGTTACGCCAAAGCCTGATCCAAGTTATTATGTAGGGTACAAAATGCATGACGTGATCAGAAGTGGAGTAATTGTAGATAGACAAGTGCTTCCTCCAGTTCTCCACGAATGGTACGGAGCTTTCCTGGGTTAAACATTCATATACAATGTCCCTATTAACTACAGGTATGTAAGAGCTAAGTAATTTTTAATTTTGGATATTTGGCCGGAGGGTATCAAAGAACATGGTTAAGCAATCTGGAGGATCAAAATAAAGGAGGGCCATATCCACTTGACAAGGCAGCTTTTCAGAACCTGTCCTGCCCACAACAGTAGCCCATGAAGAACTTTCAGAACAAAAGTCAATGTTATGAGTTATTATTTTTTCTACCACTCTATTAATATTCTCGCTACCATTATTGCTTCTAACCCCCAGACATCCTTAATATATGAGCAGCTCTGGTATGATGTTGAGGGAGAGACAGAACTAATCAGAAAGGAGGAGAGAAATTTAGTTAGTAGAATCTTTGTGAAAGACTCTTGAAGGGTTAAGAATACAAGACTCTCATACGGTGAGAGCATCAGGCCATCAATAAAATCTACTTAAAGTTCTATAAACAGTCTTGGTCTTAATTTAAGTCATTTTGAGACTTTGAAATCCCACTGATTCCTGCTGGTTCCAGCAATGTACAAAGTCCTGGCTGCAGTGTGATCCTTGACGTATTATAACGTCATTCATGGAAAGTCAGTTTGCTATGAGTGAAACTTCTGACAAAGGAGAAGATAGTGTGCTCAACAGGCTTCAGAAAATTGCCAACTTCCAAATTCAAGGAGAGCTTCCTGACAGTATAACTTGGGGGCACAGACACTGGGGAGGGCTTTTGTCTGCTTTTTTTCCAGCCCTTGTCTGCCACTGCTGCTACAGACTAAATGATACAGTATTAATATTGCACAGCACCCTAGCTGCTTAATTTAGGCACTTAAGATGTTGCATTTTTAAATTAGAAAGAGTTTTGAGCACTGAACATTTCATTTGCTAATTTTTTTCCTTTCTTCCCTCTAGAGGCTCCTGTACCATTTGAAATAAAAATTCATTTCCTCGAATACATGGAATTGATGCTAATTAAAATGGCTGCAAGAGTTAATGGAATCAGCCAGCCCCGGGAAAATATAAGGTCAATTTTATTTTTCAAAGGGCATGGAGAAAAATTAAAATACCCTTAATTCAAGTCATAGATTTTGTAGAATTTGAAGAGACTTTACAGCTCCTCTAACAATGTAAGAGAAAGGGCATGGTCTCTAAAGCCAGGCAGACTCAGGTCTGATGCTTGGCTCTGCTGCTTGCTGAGTCTTTAACCTTAAATAAAGACAATTACCCCACTCCCCACCCAACTGGATTAGAAAAAAGATGTTTTTAGCAGGGAAGGTCTGACTGTCAAATGCGTGTAGGATGTGTTTCTGTTTTACCTTGGCATTGGGGTTGAGGGTTGATGTCTGTTAAAATCAAAAGGATATTAGTGATAGAAAAATGAGTCCAAGTTCTGTTAATAAGAATTTGAATTTCTCATATGGAACACATGGGCTGCTTTCAGAAGGAACTGCATCCTCTCAGGCATGAGCTCTCCTATTTCAGATTCCCCCGGGCAGTGTTCCAACTTGTTAGTCATTCCTGTATTACCTCCGAGGGTTCTTGCCATATCTGGATTCTACTTGTATTTACTCCTGTTCTTTTTACTAGACTTTGAATAAACTCATTTTAATGACTTATCCTTGTCTTAAGATATTACCACTTGTAACTTAGAAATAGGTTTGACATACTAGTTGTACATATTTTAACATACGGCTAAATACATACCTATAAATAGCCATGTTCACCTTATGCCATTCAAAATAATTTTGCATGGCATAATTGGAAATTTTTCAGTGCTCATTGGAAAATCCTTCTCTAGGGGAGAGTTAGAGTGGAAGATCACCATGGTTTTTCCCCACCGCATCTTAAAATTATGAGATCTATGTCCCCAACCCTACCACAGCGAAGAACAGTGAATGCTGAGGCAGAGCTCACCCCACCCTCTGCTAGCCCTCAGTCACTGGCATTAGAGGACATTGAGATTCAGCAAAGAACATGAAACATGCAGAGGGAATTAGAGGGGACCTAAACTCCAATACTGAAGGTGAGTGGGAAGGGGAAGGGAAGGAACGAGGGTACAAGTGAGAAGGAAAGAGGCTAAAGGAAGCAGCAGCTAACTGGGGGATAGGGTGAAACAGGAAGACAGTGAGGACACCTTCAGGCCATGGCGGGTACAGATCATTGCTGGGCCATCTCCTGGCTCGATGACCTGGTACCATTGTTTATTACTTCAATTGTCATTTACTGGACTTTAAATACACTCCTTTTATGCCTTAATTGATATATGCGAAATAATGGTTTAGGGAGCAACCATAGCAGGCAACACCCCTGCCCCACCCCACCCAAGGAAGCCTGGGCTGTGCTGCAGTTGAGGGAGTCAGTAACAAAATGGGCCTAAAGCCTCTCTCTCCCCACCTTCTCTCTCTCTCTCTCCAGCTCTGTAGCTCCCATTTGAATACCGTGCATAACAAAGGGCTTACATCCTCACCAGAGCCCAGATGGTATAACCACACTCTGGGGAAAGACGAATCTAGTGGCTTCCAAAAAGCTGATCAGCACCCACCCTCCACTCAGCCCCATCCTTGTTCTTGGCCACCTGGCCAGCATGCTTAGTGAGAACCCCCGAGGTAGGAGGGGCCAGGCAGCACCCAAGTCACCGTCCCTGGAGACTGAAATACACCATGGAGGGAAGGAGTGGAGGAGCTTGCAGGAGGATTGCTGAGTCCCTTCTCAAGGTGGTGAGCACTGGATGAGCTTTCATTGTTAGTGGAACTCCCTCGTGCTGTAATTAACTGGAGTCCACAGGAATCAGATTTGAGAGCAGGGATCAGACAGAAGTCTTCTGACTTCCAGCCTACTGCTGCTCTCTGCAAAGTGACTTCACCTGATGGTTTCCCAAGGCTCACACGCCAGCCCGGCACACCCTGCAGTGGCTGGGAGCATAGTCCTGGGAGAAAGACCTCTTCAGTGAGCCTCCCAGCTCTGCAACCTTAGCAAGACCCTAAGCCTCTCTAACGCTTAATTGTCCATGAATAAAATAAACACACCCCGCTCTAAGCCTCCTTCCAGGAGAAACAGATAATGTTTGTCAATACTGAGTACATTTTAGTGAACACTAGCTTCTTGCCATGACATGTTCAGTTCTCTGTGCCCAGGACTGAGAGCAAAACAGAGGCATGTCTCCCATCCTTACACTTTTATCAAGAGGCTCATGTTTTTCCTGGCAGAATGATCCAGCATGTCCACAATGTGTTCCCGAGGGATGACTGTGGGAGGATTCTTCAGTGAACTGAGCAGTGAGACAGCATCCCCATTCCTAAACACTTCCAAACAGGGCCAGGAGGTTTGAGGGGGCACACCCCGCACTCTCAGGAGCCTCAAAGTCTCATCAAGGATCCAGATGCTGAAGCATTCTCACAGCAGCCTTTGCAGACAGACTTGGAGGGTGGGGCTGTCCAATAGGCTGGTAGGGAATCCCAGGACCTGCTCTCTGTAAAGCTTCCTGGATGATTGAGGCACAGCCAGACTTGAATTAGAGCATCCGTGCTTATTCAACAATCATTTACTGAGCACCTACTATGTGCTGGGCATTGACTGGGGACTAGGAATACCACAAAGAATGGAGAAAATGAGACATAAGCGAATGGAAATTGCTTTGTTGTATGGTGAGGCAATAAAAGCAAACACAGAGGCTATTATTCCCATTCATAATGGAACTTTAAAACACACTCTAACTTTTAAGTACATCATCAACAGAATCCCTAATGGGATATTGTTCCTTTTGTGTTTGTTTCTGAGGCTTTGTGTTTAACCCTGAGGAACCACAGAAGGCCCAGAGTGGAGTCGTGGATGGCCCATGCCTTCTGCATTTCAGCATCAAAAAGTGAGGAAATGTTTTCATTTCCTGAGTAATTTCAAAAAATGATTTCATAGAGAAGTGCAACAAGTCAGCATAAACATTTTTTAAATGCCTTCAAACTGTACACAGATTTAGGTAATGAAATGTTCTGGGCTTCTGTGACTGCCACATACCGCCCAGGCAGGCTCTGGTGTTTTCTAGGAATTCCTTCCCCCAAGGAAGGCAGCTACTCACTGGCACGGCTCCCTGAAAGCAGTGGTCTGTTAGGTATAGCCGAGGAATGGGTGTCCAGGATGAGGGCTGCCTGTGTGTCTGGATTCTGCACTGCTTTGTTAAGGCTCAAGAGTCTGTTCAGGACATGTTACCAAGGGTATGCTCTTCCAGCTGAGTCATCTCTCCCTGCCCGCAGCTGCTCTGTGTGCTCTACCTCATGCTGTTGGGCACCTTGTGTTTGTCAAGCACTGATTATCCATCGGGCACCAGGCTCCAGGTTTGTGGACGACAATCCTCACAACAGCTTCATGAGGTTGGAGTCATTATCCCACATTTAAGATCAAGAAATGGTGACTGGCTCTAGGACGCCACCAACCTCCCCAGGGGACACAGTTGGTGACAGAGTCAGGCCTGGCCACCCCACCACATCATGTAGGTGCAGCCCAGAGTTACTCAGAACTCCTCTACCCATCACCAGCCCACCCACATGCAATGCACCTACTCTTAGGACCAGATTCCCAGTTCCAAATCTGGCATTTGAAGGCCACTAACTTCCTACCACAAAGCTCTGTTTTGACCCCCTGACCAGTACCCTTTCCTGCCCCCGTACACCTCCTTTAACTGTCTTGCCATTATTATGCCCAGCCTGCTTCTGAGTCAGAAACTTCACCCTACGTTTGCCCTACCCTTCAAGGATCACATTCATCCTCACCTCCTCCAGGAAGCCTTCCCTGGCTGGTGTAGCCCACTCTTCCCACGAGATTCACTATTCCTTATTTTCTGCGTTAGTGTTGTGTCTCCAACAGGACTCACGTTCCCAGAACAAGGTGTCATGCTTCATCTTGTTTCTGCCCACATCACCCGACATACACTAGACAGCAGTAGGCAATTGACCTGCATTTGGCCATCCATTATTGATAGCGCCTTTGTTTTTCCTCATTGATCTTGGATGGAGCAGATTGATCAATATAAAAGACCTGAAAAAGGCCAGGCATGGTGGTTTATGCTTGTAATCCCAGTGCTTTGGAGGTCAAGGTGGGAAAATTGACAGAGCAGGATTATCGCCATCTTGGACAAGTGTTGTTATTTTAAAATTCAACTTAATCAAAAACCACCTAAATCCAAAGGGCATCAGCCTAATGGCTAAGGTCAGCATGACCATAAACCATAAATAACATCTCCCACCAGAAACATTCCAAATTCCTCCCCAACCAGAGACATGCTGGCCTCAAGATAACCCCTTCAGTGGGGAAGATGCCAGCCCTGAGATAACCCGCCTTCTGCCACACAGATATCAGCCACAAGACAACCTCCGCTCCACCCAGAGACATTCCAACTCCACCATAAATTTCTCCCCCACACAGAAACATTCCAAGTTTCTAATAATCCCCCTCACCCTAAAACCAATATATACTCTGTCTGTAAAAAAAAAAAAAAAAAAAAAAAAAGGTGCTCCTAACTGATATCAGCCAGAAGCCCCTCTCATGCTTTTTCTCTAAAATAAACCTGCCTTTAACTGTTAAGCTGGACTTTTTTGTTTCTTTCTTCTCTCTTTAACTCATACACAGATCACTTGAGCCCAGGAGTTTGAGACCAGCCTGGGCAGCATGGCAAAACCCCATCTCTAATAAAAATACAAAAAATAGGCCAGGTATGGTGGCGTATGCCTGGAGTCCCAGCTACTCCAGAGACTGAGGTGGGAGGATCACTTAAGACTGGAAAGTTGATGCTGCAGTGAGCCAAGGTTTCACCACTGCACTCTAGCCTGGACAATGGGAGCGAGACCCAGTCTCAAAATAAAGAAAACAAGCTGAAAAGGAAGACCAAAATATAGCACCCTTAAAAACACAGGGCTTTACTTCTTTACTGCTTTGGGAGTTTAGAGCCTGCTGAACTAATAGGTCCCCTTTTCCACTGGGCAGAACAAAAGGGCTTCCCTAGGACCAGTTCCCTGCCAGAGAAGCTGGGTTGAGGCACAGATTTGAAGGCTGCCCTGAGGGAGCCATCTCAGGTGTTGAACCAGGGCACTCAGAAGCCACGTAATCCAAGGGAGAATCTGAATCTGGGCCAAGAAGGGAAGCTAGAGGTTAACTCCAAGAGACTAGAAGAATTAAGCTTGATTTTGAAGGGCACACAAGGCCACACAGAGAAAAACAATGCCCAAATCAGAATCCCAAGAGATATGAACAAGTGAGACATGAGGTAAAAGGAGTGAGCCCTAGACCAGGGCTCAGTCAGCTTGCTTAATTGAGCTCCAGTTACATGAGCAGCCTCTAAGCTGGCAGGTCTTCAGGAAGCAGGGACAGGGACCAAAAGACTCAATGTGTTTTGCATACTTACTTTTTTAGTTACATTTTAATATTTGTGCTTTTTTTGTTTTGTCTCAGTTGATTTATTTTAAATTTTATTACATACATTTTTTTCCACTTAAATAACTTGGAACAAAGTACAAAGTTTTAGCAAATGTAAAATATTTATTTACTTTATTCAGTGAAATAAGTTGAAATTATTCAACTGAATTTTTAAAGAAAGAGACAATATGAGAACGTGACAGATACTATGAAATTCTGTTGGAAGGTTTTGCCTCAGATATTCCACTGCAAGCTGTGAAAGCCTCCCTTGCAGGGTCCAGGGAGAAACCCAGGGAAGAGGCATGACATCACCATATCCATTGTGCAGATCAAGTCAGGTCAGCCCAGTATTGACAGTCTCCGAGGAACCTCAGTGACATGGGGGTGGAAGGACTTTGGGTGGGGAGAGTCATAGGAGGTAGCAGGGGTGGTACTGACAGCTGCCATGGAGAGATGGCTTCCTTTGTTTTTCTGCAGTTATAACCCTGTGAAGGGCAGCTCAAATGACCTTAAATGTCAGTGTAGTCTTGCTGGCCATAAATGTGAAATGGGGTCGGGATGGGAAATTGTGGCTCAGCTGGATTCTAGATTAAAAATACAAGACTTTCAGAGAAATTCCTCCCTCAACAAGTTATGGTGTGTCCAGGTGTCACATAAAAGTCAACCTTGATTTATGGGCTCTGCACAAGAATGAAGGAGATCCTGGATTACAAACTGTCTGGAACTCATTGTCTGGCCATTATCAGAACAAATCCTATTCTCAGATAATGGACATCTGTTAAATCTTCTACTGTTAATAGAAAATGTTGCCTGTGGGACAGTGGCTTTTATGATAGTACCATCTCTTCTGTGATGAAAGTGCTCTAAATCTTATTTTAACCAAGTGATTATGTTTGCATCTGCTTTTCTTAGGGGGGAAACGAATAATGGGCCACAAAATCATCCAGTGTGTTAGAGATGTCATGGCATAATGAACGGCTGATAAGATACCAAATGCTCCTGCCTTTAGCTTCCTGTTGAGCCCCCAGAGATCAACGACTCCAGCCTCCTTAAAATCCAGACTCCTTAACCTGGACTATGAGATGCATAGGAACAAGCTCCCATGCCACTGCCACCTGCGCAATTTACGCTCTAAGCATGCCAACATTTTGAAGTTTCCCAAATGTTCCAGATACTACTATCTCTCTCTGCCCCAAACTCCTCACCTCAATTTCTTTCCATGCTACAAACAACTTATCCACTTAACTCAAAATTCATCTCCTCTGAGAAGCTCTCAGTGATACTACTCTCCTCTCTCAGGTTGGGTTAGGTGTCCATTTTGGGAGCCCCACAGAACCTAAATATTTTGTTTATATCAGTCAAAATCTTACTGTTTGAGTATGTTTACTTTTTGTTTTCCCCATTTGACTCTAAAAGCACAACCCTCAAAAACAGCAGTCTATCTTTTTTACTTTGTTGTCCACAACACAACAATCTAGCTCAAGGATGATTAAATCGATGATGGGATGGATCAGTGGACAGATGAATAGAAGAATGAACTACTTACAAGAGAAAGATGCTAGGAGGTAGAAGCTGAGCCCTTTCAATGCAGAATGCTGAGAAATAGCTATTAATAACAAGGCAGAGGTATTACAAATTTACCTAGGATCTTAAAAATATAAATAAGAAGAATGGCTACAATTTATATGTTTAACCTTTAATCAGCTCATTTGCCTGATCCTCGACCTATATCTCTCCCTGGGCTCTGTCCTAATCTCCAAAAACTTGTCCCTTGAATTAAGGGAAAAAATTCAGTCTTCTTTCTCCCTCCTTCCTGAAATTCAGCAAAGGTAAAATGGACACACCACAACTACAATCTGGTTGGTCTCAAGACACTGGTTTCTGAGCCTGTACTTCACCCAAACTCCCCAATCTTGTCTTATATCAGCTATGATCCTCTTCCCTCCATTAAAAAAAATCTTCTCCACCAAACAAAAAGTCTTAAAACCATCTTTTAGATAAGCAATGACCTGAATTGAAATTTGGGATCTACCATTTGCCAGCTGAGAAATCTCAGGCAAGATATTTAAGTTCTCTAAATGTGAAAGATCTTATTGGTAAAATGGGGACTATCATAGTGCCAATCTAAAAAGGTTGTTGTGAGGAATAATGAGGAAAATGGGAAGCTCTTAGAACTGTATGTGATACACAATGACTAGTTAAATATGTCACCAGGATCTGTCAAAGACAGCTGTGAAACAGAATTAGAGCAATGCCTGACAATTAAGCAATGACAAAAGTCCTAATTTTCAAGGATTGAGAGAGTATGGACCCGAAATACATGCCTGTGATGCACAGTGATATCCAGGGGAACCACAGAAAACATCTTAAAGAGATGGTTTATGAGCACTTAGAAAAGAAAGTGGTAAGCCTGGGGACCCAAAATGAGTGCATACATGATAAACAAACCAGGTGAACTTTAACTCCTGTTGGATTGAAGGTCAAGGGTATGTATTTGTAATTACAATAACAGCAAATACTTAGGTTGCACTTATGTGCCAGGCACCATTCCAGGTACCCTGCACATATTAGATGATTCAATCCATACAAAAGCCCTAAAGGGAAGTACTATCAATATTCTCAATGATATATGAAGATATTGAGGCACAAAGGGTTTAAGTCATTTGTCTAATATCACACAATTATAGGAAATATTAGAGCTAGGATTTAAATTGATGAAGTCCAGCTCCACAGCCTGTTCCAAGCACTATAGCATGAACACTACAGCTCTGTTATCCCATTCCCATAGTAGACATTGCTAATCAACCCCAGCATTCATTATCACTGAACAGGTTCAACATTTTTCTCAAAATAGTTAAGAGGAACTACACCTACCTAATCTGGTAGTATTGTCACACCAGAGGAAATTCATTTGTCATTCCTGTCATTGGCATAATATGTCCAAATATTCATAAGGAAGGAAGCAATTATTATTATGGAATTGGTGGAAAAGAGATCCCGTGAGAGATTTACAGTTGGCTGAACATATATATCTTAAAACATCATACTTCTCACCAACAGGCCAATGTGCGTCCGAAGGGAGTCTCCAGGAGTTGCCCTAAGTGGTCTGTACTTTAGCTGGTTTTCTGCAACCTAGTCATCACAGACTTTCATGAAGAGCTAAAGCATAGGATCTGGTGAATACACAACTACGTCACACCATAGTTTTGAGATCATAGTTCAAAACATTCTCTGAGGCTCTATATCCACAGGAGTCTGCAGAGGCCAAGTTGTCCCTCTAGACATTGTCTTATTGCACCTGTCTTTACTCAGGCTTGTGGGAGATCCTGGGGCTAGCAATGGAGAGAGAGGCACAAGAAGAGGCAGAGCAGGCCGGGATGTTCAGAGCAGATATATAAAAAATGACACCTGGGTCTCACCAGGTGGACTCCAGTACCCAGCCATAGACAATGAGTTGTGTCAGCTCTCTAGCCATAGTAAATTGCTCCCAGAGGATGTGGATTCTCATTAAAGGTGAGAAGGTGTCCACAGCCCAACTGGCCCCTCCCTGCTTCTAGGTGAGGTTGGTCCTAGCGGGGTAAGACTGTGAGCAGAAGACTTGGAGCAACATTCCTAGTGTGGTTAAATATCAGCTTATACCACAGCCCTGCTTACATATATGTAATGAGGAAAGTAAGCGGGTCTAAAGGCTGGTCAAAAAGTGTCACTGCAAGAAAATGAGGCTCTTTTATTGCTGGAAAGAAAAGCACCTTGTGCAAACAAGGGAACAGGTTCTCTAGCCCACCATCTATCTTTCAGTGCAGCACTGCAACAGCAATGACATCCATCTGTTTGTTGATTTCTTTTCTAAGGCAGGAAATGAGGTGTCCATAGAGACCCTGGATGAATAATGCATAACATCTGCAAACAAAATCAACCCTCAATTAACTGTACTGGTGGAGAGAGGCTGCAAGAATCGAAAATATCTGACAATCCTAGAAAAGTTTTATTTCTCCTTGAAAATGTTGGAGAGGTAAACAGTAGAAGATTCAGCCACACAAACACTAGAAACAAACTCATGGATTGCACATGCTGTGCATACACAACATTTACACTCACACACATGCTTGTGTGTATGCACACACATTCAGTTCACACAAACTTATACACAGGTTGAGTCCCAATTCAAAAAGCAAGTAGACTTCCTCAGGAGGGTACTGTATTCTCTGTTGCTAGGAAGTAGGTAAGCAGGAGTAGAAAATGCTTGTTGCAGATGCTGGAAAGGAGATTCAAGCATCTGCTGGGAGGAATGCCTTTAGGCTTACCTGAAGCCCTTAGAATTTGTGATTTCAAAATTTGCTCAAGTTCAGCAATAGGTTATATCCCATATCAATGTGTCCTGCACCATGAAGTATATTAGGAAACCCCCAGATAGTCTCCTTCTACCTGGGAATTTGGTAAAATAACCATAAAACAGCAGCACATTCTGTTGCAGTTGTCTGTAGACTTGGTTTCTGATAGATTTCAACAGATTACTGAAGGAAATTAGATTTTGTCAGTCAGCTATCATACATTTGAATGCATACATATCTACATACACTCTTATTCCTAACCTTAGTGAAACCACACAGATATTAAAGGACTTTCCAGAGCTCATACAGGTGGTTAAGGTCTTTGCTGAACAAGGACCTCATGTTCCCATTCCCTGCCCAGTACTTCATTCACTTACTTGGGCTGTAGGAGGAGGCTATACTTATTTAATATGGTCACATCCTGAATCCTGGCCTCATGTCTGTACCTCTCTGCCTTTGGCCACCAGGACTTGGGTAGTGGTGCTGCAAGCATGTGGTGGTGCCTCTCAGGAGGGTATGTCGGAAATGTACATGCATCCCATTTGAAACAAGAAAGGCAACGAGAACACCAACATGCTGATTCATCAGGATGTGACCTCCCATTCCTCTGGGGTTATATACAGCATCATGAAAAGTCTACATTCCCAGATTAAGAGAACCTATTACTTTTCTTTGGTAAAAGCCTTTTAAAGGCAATAAAGAATATCTCCTACTGATCTCCAGTTTATGTGTTACATCAAAAATGGAAGTATCGAGGGTCCACTTTTGATACTTACTGAATGGAGGCAGAAGATCAAAGTTTACTGTTTTTTAAAAAAGAAATGAAAAAAAAAACTTGAAAAAAAATGCTGACCTTAAGACACATGGATGCTAATATCTTCACTCCTTTGTATTCCCTTGGTGGTGTCCTGCCCACAGATGTCCCATGGGCCGTGCTACCACCAGAACTCTGTAGTTTTGCTGTGCTCAGGGAAGACTCCCCAGCATAGGTGGGATAAAAGCCAGTGGATGGAAAATCCTACACTAAAAACTTGAACTCATCATGTATCATGTAGCACAAGCGCCAGGTTCTGCCTCTGGATGTGCAGACACATAAGAATGTGGGATTCAGGGATAATAGAATATTGGTGGGGCAAAACATGAGCTAGAGGTTGGAGAGGAAAAGACAGACATATGGTAAATCTCTGAATGGCTCTCAATTGCCAGAAGTTGCTGCTTGGGAAGACCTGGTTTTATTTTCTGAACTATTAATTCATCCAACCATCCATTAATTGATTCATCCATTCATCCAACTAGCCAGCCATTTAAGGTTTTTTTCCAGCTTTTTAGACATTTATCTTGAAAATTCATCCCTCTTTGCTACCATTATAAAATTTGGGCTATCAAGTTACCAGTTATTTATTTAATACAAATTAATCAGATAGCAACATAGTAGACTTGCCACTGTGTCAGGCACTGGGCACAGAGTGGTGAAAAACTTAGATCATAGAGCTTGCAATCTTGAGAGGAAGGCATCAAATATTCAAATCATACAAGCAAATCAGCAAAAAAACGTAATAAATGCTATAACAGAAGAATACAAGCAGCCATGAGTTCTTATAAAAATGAGCCATATAGTGTCCAGCAAAAGGCTTCCACAAGGAAGTAACACGTCAGCTAAGACCTAATAAAGCTTAATTATTGAAGGGATAAGATAGATTTTCTCAAGCAGCAGAAACAGCAAGTGTAAAGGCCTTTGGGTTGAAATGATGCTGTCCATGGTGGCATCCAAATAGAAGTTATACACATTTTCCACATGCTACTTGACGTCAAGACCTGTGCTTGCTACTAAGGCAAAGATGGAGAATATATAAAAGATACAGCCTGAGGTGTGAGTCCACTGAAGAAAGGGACCATGTCTAGTTCTTCCTCATATCTCCAGAACCTAACACAGTCCCATAGGAAACTATCGTGGATCACGGGGAGTTTAATGGATTGAGCTAAAAGACTGGAAGTTGTACAGAAGAGTGGCAAGACCACTCCAGAAAGGAGATGGTGACAGAGCAAGGCTTGAAAGCAGCAACACAACTAGGGGATGAGAGGGAGTAGGAAGCAACTCCTCTGCTTGGAGGGGTGTGTGGGGGAGCATTAGACTATAGTCAGAGGCTTGTAGAAGTAAACAGGGGCCACAGTGGTGAGGCTCTCAAAATCCAGGGTGGACTTAATTCATTCTGATCCCAGAAATGAGGCACAATGGAGACATGTTCATTTCAAAGATGCATTTGCCAACCTTGTTGGCCTATCCCCTGCAATGCAAAGCCTGAAAGGATGGAGCATCCCACAATTGCTTAATAGATGAACCCCACGCCAAAAAGCAATGCACGTTCCCATCATTCCCTCTGCCAGCCCTCCAGATGCAGCACACAGCCCTCTATATTCAAGGAACAGGAGAGAAGGGAAAGAAGGCCAGCCAGGAGAAGAGCCCCCAGTAGTCAAATAACTTCAGGATAAAGGCTACAGTGTGAAGCAGAAAGGATTACATTGCTCAAAATTCTCCTGCTGTAGGGGACAGAACAATATTTATGACAGTAGTCCTGCCTCCCACTAGGCATCCACCTGCTGCGAGTCAGAAGCTGTCCTTGGTCCACTCCTGCTCCTCCATTTAAGGTGTTTTAGCACCCCAATAGGCTTGTTGCCTTCAAAAAGCTGGAGAGAAATGCCCTGCCTGACATTAACTCTAGGTAGGTGGAGAGCGGTGAGCCATGAACAAGTTACAGTTAGCTAAATGAATCAGCCAATAGGTAGTTAGAGCTGCGTGTTATATATAATAATAAGTAAGCTAGATCCAGAAGGGTTTAGCAACCTGCTGAAGGTCAAACAGCTTTTGAGTTACAGAGCTGGATAGCTGAACCCCAACCTCTCTCCGGTCTTCAGAGTAGAGTGACGCTAAATCCAGTTGATTGGAACGAGCAAGGCTCAAACCCTCGTTCTAGACAGAGGCTTTGGGGCATGCAGAAGGGGTGGTATATCATCATGATATCAGGCACAGCTTGGAAAAGGGAAGGGGAAGGAGAGAAGTGAGCAGGAAAGGGAGGATTCTGGAGGTGGGGGTAGGGATGGGAGGTGGGGGAAGGATACACCAGTGTAACCTCCCAATGCCTGGGGCTGCAGCGCAGAAACCGAGCAATTTCCTCTCCTGATTCCCTACTAAATAAAATAAACGTCTCTGCCTCATGTCACAGTTTGCATTTTGAATCTGATTCATGGGGAAAGCATTGGCAGGTAATCTTTATCCGTTTCAAGTGTTTAACTTTTCACGCAGAATACTAATGACAAACATGCAAAAGAGGAGAAACATCAACCTTGGCACTAAGAAAATTAATCTTTCAATACAAAGGAAGAAATTAAACTTTCCAATGCTGTCAACACATTCATATTCTTTATCTTTTCTTCATTGTTCATTTTTAGTAGTGTCTTGACATTTGTGAGGGATTTGCCCTAAGGGGGGAAAAACCAAATTGAAAAATTCCACTATTGTTCAAAATTTCCCCCATGAATATCTGTTTTCTTGCAGAGAGCCATCACTTGCTCACACATCTTCACCTTTTGCTCCATTCTGTCATCAACATAAGCATCTTTCCTTCTTTTGGAGGCCCATTTTCCTCAAAGACATAGTGTTGGTGTCACATCACTGACATAGCTAAGTGTGCTGTGTAGTGGAGGATAGTCAGAGGTCAGCTCATCCCTGTCTCCACTTTACTGACTCACTTTCACACACAGCCTTCTCACGGTGCAGTGTCCCACAGCTGGCAAGCAGCAGAAGTGGGATTGAAGTTTCCACCCTTACAGCCTTGTACTTATCCATGTAACACAACATGCACTCATCCCATCCTTGCGGCAAACCTTGGGTGCTACATAGCCATTGTGGGCTAACAGAGCTCCAGCCCCCAGGAGTAGGGGGACTGACTGGAGGGTGTTTGGGGTGGTGGTTTCCTGGAGTCCTCACTGATGGCTGATGAGCAGATATAGCCAAACAGCTTGAACTGCAGATGGGACCGTGAAAGCCTATGAAGCAGCACCTTAGATAAACTAGTGGAAAATAATAGGGGGAAGCAGAGAATCCTTAGAGACTGCAGGTTTGGTGGGCTGGGGGAACATCAGTCTTAATGAAGAGAGACCCATGGCCAGGGAAAGAAGGTTGGGTTGGGATAAATATGAACCCAAACAGGAGCTTGAATAGATGAGACTGAGACCCACTGTCGCTCAAAGAAAAGGTCTAGGAGCTGGACACCTAGATGCTGTCTTCAAACATTCATTCCAAAACCTTCCCCAGGCACCTACTATGTCCAGTCACTTCTTCTGAAGTCCTAGAGGTTCAGAGATGAAGAGGATACAGGTATTACAATTCTGGAGTTTACTTTAAAGACTAGTGAACAGATAAGCACAATGCAATGAGTTATGTGGGCTGAGGGAGGGAGGCCCAACTGTGGTCAGAGCCTAGAGGAAGGGCACTCACTGGGCTTCAGAGGAGGTGGTTCAATGTTGGTTTCTCAAGTGCCAGTATCCTTGCTCTACTCTGAGGCTGCAGAAAGACCACGAGACTAGGGTATGAACTCTGACCTCACTCTAGCTGCGCAACTTGAATCTACGTTACATATTTTGTTCTCAATCTCCTTATATGTAGAATGTGAATACAATGCGTCATATGACTGAATTATAAAAATAATATATATGAGCACATCTTCCTCAAAGTTGGTATATGTTAATTTCTCCCTGCCATTAATCAAGAATAAACTTATATGCACTGGACCTAAACATGAAAACATAAAAACCTTTATTCATCAAAATTGTTTCTAGATTTTAAAAATATCAATTTGAAAGTTATTTTGGGTAAAAAGTAAATAAATGTAAACTCTTATTTCTCCTTCCCATCCACCCTTTTTGTTTGTTTGTTTGTTGTTTGTTTTCTTGAGACGTGGTCTCACTCTGATGCCCAGGCTGGAGGGCAGTGGCGCGATCTTGGCTCACTGCAACCTCCGCCTCCCAAGTTCAAGCGATTCTCCTGCCTTAGCCTCCTAAGTAGCTGGGATTACAGGCATGTGCCACCATGCCTGGCTAATTTTTTATATTTTTAGTAGAGACGGGGTTTCACTGTGTTAGCCAGGATGGTCTTGATCTCCTAACCTCATGATCTGCCCCTGCGTTGGCCTTCCAAAGTGCTGGGGTTACAGGTGTGAGCCACTGCACCCAGCCTACCCTAGTATTCTTTTCTACAGTGTCCATAGTACATGATCCTACTACATTTGCTTGAGTATTTCTAGAGTTTGTCATCTTTTGGAAGGATTTTCTGTATCTCTTGGAAATTTATGCTGTCTCCTGAAAATTGATATTAATATGATTATCGTTAATCAACAGATTGGAAAGGTCACATACACCATACAACTCTTTCTTGGCCTTCAGCTCAGAGGTCATTGAATTGGGAGACTATAATGAAGTATAAAATACCAAGATAATGATGGCATCAGCAAACCATAGCTGTGGTTTAGTTAAGTAGGAAACCTACCAGGCACCATGTTAGAAGCCTTTATAAATAGACGTGATGTCATCTGAGTCTCATAACAACCCTAGCTAGGGAGATCCTGTTTTACGCAAAAAGAAATTGATCAATGGTCATAGAGCTAACAGACAGAAGTAGGACTCAAAAATAGGTATTTCTGACATCAAAAACCACACTCTATTCCCCAGCATTTCCATGGTATCCTCCTTATAGACACACATTTATATATTCCTATCTCAATTCCCTTTTACAAAAACTGAAAACTTTAGCTTTAATCAACCCAACATGGTTGCCGTGTCTAGCAGAAGGTTCATTTTTTTTTCCTAAATTTCTTATTCTCTAACTCATAAACTTAAAATAAAAGGTTTCAAGTTCAAAACCAGTTCAATAAAAGCCACCCCAGAAATAAACGATTGCATTCATTACCATGACTCTATTAATACTATTGATTTTCCCCTGCACTGTTTTCGTTTTCTTTGTTCTCTTTATAGACCACTAGCAGTGGGAAAGCTTACCATTAACCCCACAGGCAGCACTGGCAGATCACCACGCTGTCACTCTCGCCCTCTTTTGTGTGTGAGCATAATAATTGCAGGCTGTGGCACAGCTTTTCACCTATCAGTCATTGAGGCCTGTTGGAGACAATACACTCATTACATGGAGCTCCCCAGACAGGCTGCTGTCAGTTTGCAATCCCAGATTAAAAGGCACCTTTAATTTTGTAGTGCTCTCAGTAGTATATCACACATTGGTACTATGTTGGCAAAAATAGGGCTCAGTTCTGCCCCAGTCATCTCCCCCATCCACAATTACCAGATACCGTGCCTTGAGCAGCTCCAGGTTCTAATTTCCAATCCAATCAACCAATTAACCAGAAGGAGCTAGTTTAGTACTTCAATGTTTTACCCACTGAGTAGGTAAGTCAAGCACCAATGAAAGGTTAAGGATTAGAGCTGATCAACTACTGCAAGCATCTCCTGACATTGAACCAAAAGAGGGTGGAGAGTGTCCTATGGGTCCACAGGATAAAACTCAAGTGGTCTAGAGGAAGCCTCCAAATGCCACCTGGTATTTGGTAACATGGTAACCTCTGCTTCCCCTTTCATCTTCCCCTCATCCACCCTGTTACCCAAAATTCAGCTTCACAGTTGACCCTTTGCAGGGAAAATTCTCTACCAATCCCAGCAACATTTCTCTCCAGTTCCTACAACTTCCCTTGAGAAGGAACTGCAAGCCTTAATCATCACACTCAAATCTGGTTTGGATTCCGGGAGAGTTCACATATAAATTATCAAACAGTTAAATGCTAGTCGGGGAGCAAACCAGCCATTCCAAACATAAGCAGCTACAGCAAAGTGAGCATTTGATGCTGGATGAAAGGACAACAGAGGAAAGAGCTTTGTGGGCAGTGAGCAAAAGCATTCTAGGTTTGAGTATTTTCAGACTATAAGGTTTGAGGGTTTTTTTTCATGCCCTCTACATGAGAGGGAAACTGAGAAGACCTCTTTCACCACAGGCACAATGGGGTTTTGTAGGCAAGCCTCACCAGCGTACAGGGCAGGCCTTCCTGATAGGGCATTAGCAGAGCCCCTTCTCACTAAAGAGAGTCTCCCCCACATCTTGCACATTTGCAGACATCTGTGTGGTACCAACAGAGAAATAACTGAGCAACCAAACCACCAGTAGAGCTCTTAGATTAAGAACCTTGGTTCAATGAAGGAGTTTTGAGCAGGTGCTGGACAGAAAGACTGAGAACCCTATGAAAAGCCAATCAGCCTGCTGTGGCCTGGAACTGATTGACCAGGGGCCAGGAAGGAGCACAGAGGGGTAACCTGGCAAAGAACAAAGGAAGAGGTAGCCACTGGCAGAGAATGACTAGGACACAAGAGGCCCAGAAGAGAGCTAGGACTGGGAATCCAAATTTACATATGGATGTCTAAGAGAACTTCAGGTTCACAATGAGGCTCTCTTAGGCATCACCTGCAGATAAATCAGAACGCTTTTTTTACTTGTTTGTTTCTAATAAGTTCTACATGCTTTCCATTTCATTGAGAGAATCTGGCCTTCTTCATTCATCTGAGCTAGTCGTCCTTGTAAATTCAGAGTTGAAAAATGTAATTCAGGCATTAAATGCTGGGGAGCCATAGTAGAAAAGAAAGATAACCACCAGCTCCAAAGCACAGTGCCTGGGCGGGCCTGTTGTGTGTGCAGAGCATCCCACCATGCAAGGCAGTGTTTAAAGCTGTGAACACACAGATGCAGGAACTGTGGTCTCCATTTTCATGGTGTTCTCACCCTTCATAGTGTCCTTGGTCAAGGTGGGGAGGCCAGAGAGAGCTATAAAAATATATAGAATAATTCACGCTGCACAGGCTAAGCACCAAATAAATCATGCAGGCATTCACCGCTATAGAGTTCCTAAGCAGCACAGTGTGACCCAGGGTGGCCAGGGAAGACTTCAGAGAGAAGTTGAGCCTTGAAGGCTGGAAAAAAAAAAAAACACTGCTGGTGAGAGGGGAGTCACTGACCACAAAGTTGGGCAGGCAAGTCTGCCTGTCACCCAGAGTTTGGGAGGCCAGCATTGACATCCATCAGCCACTCAAGTGACATGAAATTCACATCCCAAGGCAGGTCCTGCCCACCAAGCTATAGGAGATTTTTCCTGCTTTAACTCTAGGAGCACTGTTGCTTCTTGTGGGTGACTAAAGTGAGCAGAGCCTGGAGTTTGTCAAAAGTCACCCAGGAAGTCTGGGGGGAGGCTCTGAATCAGTAAAAATGAGCACAAAGCAGGTGTGGAAACAGCCTAAGAGTCCATCAACAGGTGAATGGATAAAGCAACTGTATCATATACACATAACAGAATATTATCCAGCCTTTAAAAAGGTAAAAATCCTGCCATAGGCAACAACAAGGATGAACTCGAAGAACATTACGTTAAGTGAAACAAGCCCATCACAGAGGACAAATACTGTAGTATATTCCACTTACATGATGTATCTAAACAATCAAACACATACAGAGGGCTGGATGGTGGCTGCCAGAAGCTGGGGAGAGGGGGAAATGGGAAGAGGCTGTAAGAGGTGTAAAGTTTCCATTAGAGATCTGCTGTACACCATTGTGTTTATAGTTAACAACACTGTATTGCACACATGAAATATTTTTAAGAGGGTAGACCTCATGTGAAGTGTTCTTACCACAATTCTTTTTTAAGGAGCACAAGATAGGAACTGCAGAGATACCTGCAGGGCAAGAGAAGTTGGTGCCCACCTGAGAGATGACGACACGGCCCCTCCTGTCCCTCCGCCAATACGAACACCAGCTTGTTCACATCCCCAGTGACTGTACCATGCAAAGAAGGGAGAGGCAAAAGCTGAGCACTAGAACCAAAAAAGCTGAGTTTGACTGGACCACGTTCCTTTTGCATCCCAACAACTCACGCATAATCACTTCTTGACACCAGGTGAAGTCTCTAACCTTAATATCCTCATCTGTGAAATGGAGAAATTGACACCACCTGAGCAGGGATGGCGTAAGGAGCAGAGATAATGAGGAATTCCTGCCACAAGGTTAGGAGGGAGAAATGGGAAGGTGTTTCTGTTTTGACGTAAGAGTATTAGGACTTAAGGAAAAATCAATAATCAAAAGATGAAACAGAAAACTCTCCTATATACTTGGAAATTAAGAAACATACCTCTAAATAACCCATGAGTCAAAAAAGAAATTATAATACAAATAGGAAACTATTTTGAATTCAGTTATATATGTGTGTGTGTGTATGTGTGTGTGTATATATATATATATACATGCAGGATTTGGCTGAAGCAGTGGAGGAAAACGCAGAGACTTAAGGAAGGACAAATATTAGTGCACTCAAACATCCACCTAAACTAGAAAAAGAGAAAAGGAATCCAAAGAAAGTAGAAGAAAGAAAATAATAAATATTAAAGCAGCTGCTAATAATAAATGTAATTTAGAGAGGGCCAAGACAGCCAATAGCAGGTTCTTTGAAAAAGCTAATAAAATTGATATACTTCTGGTGAGGCTCATAAAAAAGAAAGGAGCAAATAACCAGTATCAGGGATGACTAGTGAGGGCATTTAGCTGGGTATTATTGGTGCTTCCAGAGGTAAAGCCTCGGTCTATTTCAGGATCCTGAAAATGCAGGGGAGAGACAAACTGTGTCCATGAAAATACCAGGAAGTGATTTGGGGAAAGTAAGTACTCTGGGCCAGTGGTTCGGTGGAGAGTGAGCCCCTGACCGGGGAAGCCAGGGAAGGCATTGCAGTGGGGGTAGGTCTCTGTTGGATCCCACAAGGAGAACCTTTAATGATTGAGGGAACACAGGTGATATGAAAGAAGACTGTGTCTCACAATCTTCTCAAGCTCGGGCTCCGGAGTCAAAGGAACTGAATTTGCATCCCATCTCTGCAACTACCAGCTTTGTTACATTGTACAAATCTCTGTGCCTCTGTTTCCTCATCTGTAAAATGAGAGTAATGATAGCATCTCTCCTTAAAGGTTGTCATGAGCATTTAAAGAGCTGGTACTCAGCTGCATTGAGTATTACTGTTATTATTTTTACACCTCTATTAACGTAGTGTAATGTACCAATGTGGGCAAGAAGCCAGAACTGCACTTCTGTGGATAGGCCCAGACAATAGGGCCTCCTTCATCTCTCCATCTGCTCAGCGGTCATTTATTAAGCACCTCCTTTGTACTAGGAACAGCTAGAACAGCTACTCCCCCTACCCAGGTTGTCAACATGCTGCCCAGAACGGAGGGGCATCTCCAGTCAACACCCAGGCCAATGCACATGCCAAACGGGGCCTTCTGTCCATCACTGTTTGGGGGGTGGGGGTAGGCAAGGTGAAGAGTCATCCCTCAGATACTCAAGTGCTCAAGAATCAAGACAAAAGTTGATGATAATAGCCCTGAGTGGAAGTGGGTGATTTTTTAAAAACTAGACATTTTATCTAAGGAAAATCAGAGGTCACATGGCAGGTGGAAAAAAAAAAAAGCAAAACAGCAAGCTATAGCTTTGATCTCAACTTTCATGCCAAGAGCTAGGGTGCTGGTGTGCACAGGAGCCAGAAGTGGAGGAGGGTAGCCGGGCTGACCACCACCGGGCAGCAGCACCCATGTCTGGGTCTCCTGGAGCACAGGACATCATGCTCTTTGACCTTCCTCGACCACCAGAGAACCAAGTCTGTTTTTCACAGGGGCAGGGCAGAGCGGACTGAGTTCAGAACTTTTCAGGCAAGTTCACAGGGCCATAAATCACAGAAATGGAAAACAGGAGCAAGAAATAAAACCCCTGGCTTCTCAAGAACTGCCAGCCACATTCTTTTGGCTGTAAATAACCACAGTTAAGCCAAGTACCCTTTGCACTTCTCAGCAGGGAAGTGCTTGAAAACATCTGATATAAGGATTTTAAATGCTCTCTGCCAACATCTATTTAACACCCAGAGCTAAGTGTCCAGTGCTTTAAGAAGAGCTCTGGTGTTCCTGCCCCACCCTCGCCAGTGCTCTAGGAGGCTGAGCACATCCTTGGTCCACTGGGAGAGGTTTTGCAGGAATGGATGTCTGCATGGCACCATGAATGAGCATCAGGGGGTCAATTGGGCCTGGCATAGGAATATGTGTGGCCTGTGCCAAGGGCCCCGTTGTCCGCAGTGCCAGCTTGGCTCTCACCATTCAGTAAGCTGGTGATGCAGTGGCTGAACCCAAATTCAAACCTACATTGTCTTAGTTCCAAAGCTCTGGCATATTTTCAGTGGGTATCCACACAACATAACCAGAAAATACATCCGGGGGGCGGGGGGGGTGGGTAAATGTGGCTGTGTTTTTGGAGTTGGGATGATCTCTCTCTCTCCTTCTTTCTTCCCACTCCTCCATACCTTTACAATTTCACGTTACAGAATAGTCTTGTAGTCAGGAACTCAGACTTGTCGATACTGCATTTTCACTTTGATGATATCTCATTAAAAAAAATGACTGAAAAGCAATGTTTTGGATCATCTGGGTGGCCATCTTTTATGAAGAACAGCCCAAAGTTCCAGTGCCACCATTCATGTTTGTGTTTACCAGGAGAGTTGCTGCAAATTAAGACTGAATGACATCATGGCCATCTGTGGAGATAAAGATTTCAGAGTAATTTGAAAAGAGAAAAGTGAGGAGATAAATTGAGTCCTCTGGGTAGAATAAGCAAGAAGTGGAACTCAAACAACCTCCATAGCAGTCTGTGCCTTGGTCACACGCCTCAGTTCATTAGCAGTAACGATGGCAGTAAGTACTCCAGGAAAAATGTTTCTGTTCTCAATTCCAGGGATAATTAGATTAAATACTATTTAACACACATTTCAATAAGCCACAATGCTACCCTTATCTTCAAATAAACCGAGTAGCTTCATGGAATTACCAGTGACAGCTCATTAAAACCGGCTTTGGAGATTTTGATTAATCATGGATCTGAATATCTTGAACTAACAAAGAAAGCCTCGATGTATTAATACAATTTTGAAGCTTATTTTTGTAAACAGGCATTCCCTTCATTAGTATTATTAGACTAAAAGGATAGATGTTACATATAAATTGAATCTGTGTCTACACAACTGCACTGTTAACACAGCATCAACACTTTAAACAGAACACAACACACATCTGATAAAATTAATATTGTTAATTTGAATTATATTTGAATTTATTTACATATAACTAATACATGTGGTTTTGATTTATAGAATATAAGAACTATAAGGCTATGAGATTTATACTTAGTTTAATAGTTGCACATATTAGAGAAATGACAGAATAAAAATCATTAGATTCAACATAAGGATTTCTGAGAATTCCTTTTTCTTTCAAATGGAATTGATTCATTACTCAGGTTTCAGCAACATTGACATAATGAAACCCTACTGTTGGATATTTAGGTTGCTTTCTGGTTTTTTTTTTTTTAGAAATATAAAAAATGTGCAATTAATCTTTTTTCCAAGTATCTTTGTTGTGTTTGAGCAAACCTATAGGATAAATTTCTAAACATGGCAATGCTGGGTCAAACTGTAGAAGAAAGTATGATGCTCATAAATGCTGTTAAAATTACCCTCTAACAAGATTGCAATTATTCTTTCAAACTATGCATGGGAAATGTCTATTTCAACATACCTTGACATTTTTTGAATCTTTGCCAATCTGCTAATCTGACAGGTAAAGATATATCAAAGTTGTTTTCACTTACATTTCTCTAATCAAAAGAAGGTTGAGTATTTTTTCATGTTTGGTGTTTTTCATTTTTTATTGTGTATATGGATTACCTATTGATGCTCTTTACTGATTTTCTATTGGATTGTTTCTTGATTTTCTCATTTGTTAGTCATCTTTGCATACCATTTCTTTATCTTTCATGTGGGGAATACTCGGTCTTGTTTTTCATGTCTCTGTTGGCTTCCCTAAAGTAAAATTATTGAATAGGATTAATTTTTTTAAAATAAAATACATCAACCCTCCTTTTCTGTAGCCTTTTTATGATTTTACTATTATTAACTATTGTACCCATGTAGAATTTCTTTTCTAGAAAGCATGAGGAAGGTATTGTAATGTCTTTTCCTTTTTCCAGATATCAACATAGTTTAGTATTGAATAATCTATCTTTTTCTGCTCATTTGAAATGTCAAGTTAACATATACTAGATGTAAGTTCTCCCAATATTTGTACCTATTTCTGCACTTTTCTGTTGCATTGAACTATTTGTCTATTCCTGTGCCAGTAAGTAGTGTGTATTTATAAAACATATGACATTCGATAAGGCTAGTCTTGTCATGTCAATCTTCTTTTTTAATGTTTTCACATGTCTTCTCATGGGCTTAATTTTCTGGATCAGAAATCTGCAAACTTTTTCTTAAAGGGATAGATAGTAAATAATTTAGACTTTTGTGACCCATTCAGTCTCTGTAGTAACTACTCAACTCTGCCTTTGTAGCTGGAAAACAGCCACAGACCATTCATAACCAAATGATAGTGGCTGTGTTCTAATAAAACTTTATTTACAAAAACAGCAGTGGGCTGGATTTGGGCAAGCCACAGACTGCCAACTCCTCTTCTGAATGAGCCATAGTATCATTTTGGAAACTCTTCTCACCAAAGAAACCAAACCATTTTGGGCTATTGTTTGGGATTGCTTACAATGTAATAGTTAATAGCTGGGAAATTAACATTTTTAAGTATCAAATCTTACCATCCAAAAAATACATTCTTTCTACTTAGTCATAGCTTTGGTTTTGTTCCTCAATAAGATTTTGAAGTTTTCTCCTATAACTCCTGAACATTTCTTGTTAAGCTTAGTGTATTTTGTTTTTACATTTGTTTATTATTACATATGAAATTGTTTGTTCCCATTGATTTTTGTTCAAGATGCATAACCTACTAGTTTAATGCAAGGCTTATAATGAGGTCCATAGACCTCCATGAGGTTGATGGAGAAATCCTATGGGAGTTATATAGCTCCTGAAATTGTATGCAACATTTGTGAAAAAGTATATTTTTCTAGGAAGAGAGTCTACATCTTTCACCAGAATTTCAAGATCATCATTCATTCTTCTGCACCAAATATGAGATCCCTGACTTAAGATAAGTAAAGGCAAGGACGCTGTTATCTAAATGGAATCTGGCATCTAAACGGAATCCAAATATAGGTGACCAGAAATATGCTGACAGCAGGGCCAAAGATAGCGAGAGCCACTGACCTGCTCAGGCTATCCGAGAGTAGGTGTGATGGTCAGGTTTATGGAGCACTTTCCCACTGTCTTCCATGCAGGCAGTGCTACCTGAAGCCTAAAGCATTCCAGAAGGTCTGAGGCCGTCAATCTTCCTCTCAAACAACTTTCCCTGACTTTCAGGCTGAGGTGCCTTCTCACTTCCTTCCCATAGAGCCTTGTTCTAACTGCTTACTGAGATCATGGATTGTCTGATTCCAGCATTCCCAACTGCACCCTAATCTCCTGCCAGGGCCTCCTGCTGACCTTCTGTCAACCCCGTAGTTCTACCCTCATGGAGAGAAGCAGCATGGGATGGAGGAAGCACACAGACTTCAGAGTCTAGCTAAATCAAGTTTAAATCTTGCCTTTGCCGACATGTGCTATAAGGGAAGATGTGAACTTCTCTGACCTCAACTTTCTCATAGTAAAAGGGCAACATGAATACCATGACCATAGGGATTAACGGAGACAAAGCATAAAAGCTGAAATCCACTCTTAGGATACGGAGCTTGTCATTCAGGCACGGAAGGGTCATAACTTACTTCTTATACAATCAACTAGCACCAACCAGCCTCCATCACTGCCCATGAAGCCCATGGAATATTGTATACTCTCCCTTCCCACTAGTTGTGGTCTGCTTTCTGCAGGGGTCTCAGCATCTCAATAGGAGAGGTCTATCCAGGCCCTGCCGTTGATCTGGTGTCTTGGTGTCATGCTGTACCCAGGATGCCCCTGATAGCCAAGTTAACATGGGGTACTTAGTATAATTTCTGGCAGCCACTGACCCCAGACCAAACCCACCAAAGGTGAGAGGCTTGTTTTGCTGTATACAGAGAGGGAAGGTTATGCCCTCACATTACAAAGAGCTGGTCTGAACTGAGAATGAGGCTAGGATAATTCTGAAATCCAGAATTAGATCTCAGGCAAGACTTAAATTTAATTTTCCTCTTGGAAGAGGAAGACTCTCACTGACATTTCCCAAGCCTTAGCTTTCTTGTCTGTAAAATGTAGACAAAAATAAGGGCAGCGAAATGTTACTGAATACCTACTATGTGGCAGGAGAAAATGCATCCCCAAAATCCTATGAGAGAGATTCTATTATTACCAAAGAGCACAGAGTGGTTAAGTCATATGATTGAAGTGACAAAAATGAAATCTGAACCAGACAGTGTGATGTTAGAACCTAGGCTCTTAATCACTATCACTTACATATCTGTCCCATGCAGTGCTTTAAATAATATACAATTCATATATTTCTACCACTGTGTCCATGGTAGATGTTTAATGAATGATACTTTCCCATTCTTGAAGTAGAAATTGGTCTTCTTATTAGGAATTGGCCTCCCACCAACTGGCCATCACATCAGGAATTGGCCATATTTTCAGACACTGGCCACTCCATCAGAAACTGAACACTCTATCAGGAATTGGTCATCTTGTCAGGATGATTCTAAAAGGCAATGTTCCAGCTGATGCCTGCCCAGGAATCAAACTGTCACAAGGTGGGCTTGAATTCAACAGACATTGTTCTTTAGTGGAAAAAGAAAACACATTACTACTGAATGCATCTCAAATCCAAGTACCCAGGGATTCTTTCAAGTCCATTGGCATGGAAAGAAGAAGGCAAAGGCATGGGTTTGAGTCCATCTGGAGTACGAGGGTAATCTACCAAGTGCCAAGAACCTCCAGGTATCAGTTTCTCTGGGTCTTATAAGAACTCTAAAAGGGTTCATTGAGTCTACTTGTAGATAAAGATTCTAAGGCCCAAAGAGGATTAAATGAATTGTCTAGATTTATGGAGCTTATAAGTGGTAGACCTGGGATTATGAAACAGGGGCTCCAGGCCCTTTCTATCAAATTTCAGTGTCATCTCCAACCTGGCTGCAATGTATCCCCAGAGAAAGAGTGGCCTATGCCCAGGGAAAACTCTGCCTCCTTTAAAACTGAACCAAATCTGGCTCTGCCCGGGAGCAGCCCTTTTGCTGCCTTTTAAACCATTTTCCAAGGAGTATTTGGATTTAACTATCTGCCACTGCCCCCGGGCTTGGGAGTCCTAAAAGAACAGAGTCGTGTCCACAGTGCCCAATATACAGCCTGGAATGGAGACACAGAAGTCTCACACAAGCAGTGCCAAGATTCTACCAACACTTCTGACAATAGACAGCATTTTCCTGTCAACCAGAGAGACAGTAACCTAATGCACAATACTATTTTTTTTTTAGTCCTTTTTAGGAAGGCAGCAGGATGAGGTAAGAAGACTGCTTATTTTAAGAATCCCATTACTGAAAGTCAATGAGGCAAAAATATCAGTATCAAAATGATAGAAGCAGCCCCGACTGTCCCAGGAAACATCCCTTCCTAAAATGACCACTCACAGGGGAGCCCTTGTGATCAGAAAGGGTGACAGCATCTGTGATCCAGGCACTTAATCTTCAGCAACATACAGATTTATATCCTGACATCATCTCTTCGAATGTGGGATCTCTGGGAAATCGTGGAACCTTTCTGAGACTCCACCTTCTCCTCTCTAAAATGGGCATAATGCCCACTTGAATGGACCTTCTCAAGATTTAAATAAGAGCATTTATGTAACAATGTAACAGCCTTTGTGCCAAGTAGGTTCCTGGTATGATGGTTCCTTCCTCAGAGCTGCAGGGGCAATACTGGCATAGAATGGCAGAGACCATGGGGAAATTTCATCTGGGGAAACAGATGAAAGCTGTAAATCACCCCATCAATGGAACTGGAGGGCTGAACACGAGTTTTACAGTTTCAGAGAATGATAGCAATAACTGTTATTTTTGTTTTTAAATTGAGAAAGATAAGAAACCAAATGCTGTTCAGCCCCAAGCATGTGCTAGCTACTCTGCTTGGAGCTCTACACTCATGATCTTTAGCATGGCCCTGCCAAGTAGGTCCCAGGGTCGCCAGTCTAGTGAGGAGGACACTGAGGCCCAGAGAGCTTGTATACTGTCACCACATTCCCCTTTGAGTGAATAAGACTTCTTCCTTGGTACCCCACGTCACCTTGTATAATCCATCATGAGATCACACACACTGGATGTTGGGGAAAGGGTCAGGGATCAAACCTCTTTTTTGAGATTGATGAAATCCACTTATGTCATCTCTTGCTCTGATTAAAATACACCAATGATAAATTACTAAACTCCTTAACATGGAGATGTGAGTGACAGAAGTGCCACAGACAAGTGGTCCAGGGAGATTACAGCAAACAACAAGAACAAGAATAGTGATGCACAGCTACCTCTTTGCCATAATTTTCTGACTCCTAAGTGTCTGTGAGTGTCTGTGAGGGAAGGGCAATGCATCTGATGAATTAGAAGGGGATCTGGAGGTCATAGCGGTCAAAGATGTATGTAAACCAACAACCTATTGCTTTCGCTTAATATATCAGGAGCCTAAGTACAGTCCCCCCACCCAAGGTAGCAGAACTGTAAAATGGATAGAGTGTCTTGACATGCCCCAGCCTCTCCTGTTTGGGCATATTCCTTTCTCACAGAAGCACTCCTGTAAAAAAGGTTTGGTACTTTCAGCCCTAATCCTCTTCCTTTCTAGAGCTTCTCTCAGGCGACTATCTCCTAAAAATCAGTCACACTTTAATGTTAATATCAAACCACTTGTCTTCTCTCACAGGGTCATTGGCTACCTAAGCCTCTCCTCTAATTCTGGAGCAAAGGGTTTGGCACCGATAAATAGAATTTCAGGCACCAGGTAGAGATTGGAGAAAGCCTTGAAGAAACACCATAGTGGAGGCTATGTGCTTCCCTATAAGAGGTAGGAAGTAGGAGGCTGCTCGGCAGCTCACAGTGGGCCTGCAGACAGACAGGCTGCTGGGGGCTCCACAGACACTGAGAAGCACAGAATGAGACATGCACAGAATATTCTGTCTGCATTTATGCCTGTCTGAATTATAGTAGGATGGAGGAGTAGAAGTATCAAAGGTCTTAGAATCAAGGTGCAAAGCTCATCTCTGTCACTTGCTAGCTGAAAAACCACTGGCAAATTATTTGATTGCATAAAGCTTCAGTTACCAATTCTGCTGAATGGGATAATAATATCTGCCCATCAATCAGTGGTGGTGAATGTTATATGGGGTAGTGAATGCAAAATGGGTGGCAAATCATGAAAACATGACAACCATTAGTTCCCTTCTCTCTCTACCATGGTTGGGCAGATCATATTAAATTAATCCTTCCATGGGATTGTAAAAGTAGCCCATTGAGGCTTAATATTTCCATCTAGAATTGTATTACTTATTGGATCAGGTGCCCTTCACTCCCAAGGCTGTATTCGCCAACAGCATCCTTTAAACAAATGAAGTAAAGCATACGATGCATTTAATAGTTCTAGGGAAGTGGGCCTTTAAAATCCCCACATCTTCTGACCTTTCTGATCCAGTTAAGGCTAGGTGTTGACCTAGAGAGAAAGGTGAATTTGCTTTCCAGGGCAACTCTCTCTGCTCCCAGTGCTCCTGGCTTCTCCTCTCAGGATAACACACTCAAGTCCATAGGAAGTACCTGAAGTTGTGAAGTTTTCAACACAATAGCTTCGTATAAATCAACTTCCTGACCAAGATAAGGATAGTTCTTCTCCTCAAATTACTGTTAAAATTGCATTTGTACAAGTGCTCAAAACTTCTAAAACCCTTTCCCATTGACAGTCAAACTCCGCGGTGAGTAAGTGGTAAGGGGCTATCTCCCTAGATGACTGTGAAGGTGAAACACAGGGCCCAGAAGGCTGGGCCTGAGCCTCAAAGACAGGACACTGTGGATTGGTCTCCAAACCCAATCATCCCAGACCTTCGGCTCACCTGGCCTCACCTCCCACACACCTGCCCTTGCAGGTGAAGTCAGGTGAAGACCACTTGCTCATTGTCTGGCCCCATCTCTTTGCCTGCTCCTGTAAAACACTAAGTCTGTTTTTATTCTTCTCTGAAACTCATTTCTCTTCTTTTGGACAATTCATTAAACATCATTTTAACTTTCTTCCATGGTTGTTAGCCAAGTTCACTTTTTGAACCAAATCTGATAATGCATACTTTCTCAGAATGTCATACGTTTCAGAGATTTTCCAATATCTTAGCTGAAAACCATATGTATTATCTTCTTGTAATTTGACTTAATCTATTCTATATCCATGGTTATATTCCCTTTTTCATCTTTAATCTTTGTGCTTTATTTCTTATTTTCTCAATTATATCTACAAAAAGAATGTCCAGTGTCTTGGTTTCTCTAAAGAATAAGCTTTTAGATTCACTTATAAATTCTAATGTTATTCTCTTTTCTAATACATTAATTTCTACTTATACTTATGGCTTATTCCTTCTTAATTTCCTCAGATGTATCTTTTTTAACTTCTTGTGTTGGATGCTTTCATTCTTTCTCATTGATTAAGAAGGTATTTATGGCTATGGGTTTGCTTCTAAGTACAGCCTTGGTCACATCCCATAAGTTCTGGTTGTTCCAGTAATAGCTGATCATTGTGGTTTTGATTTTCATTTGTACCCAAAAGTTATTTAAGAAAGCTATGCTTCTTTTTTCCCATGTGATTGGGTTTTTTTTTTTTTGTTTTTTTGCTTTGATTTTAACTATAAGTGCTAAAACATGATTCTCCATAGGCAGGAAAGACATTCTACTCCACTTTTTTAAGAACCTGAAGCACGATGAAGTTAAGCGGCTAGCCTAAAACTTTAGTGATAATTAGCAATGAAACCAGAAAAAGGAAAATGAGATCAAAATCTTTTGTGTAAGTAGACGCTCCCTACGATCCTTCTTCAGCAAAAGGGATTGCCTAACTGTTGGTGGCCTGTCTTAGGTCTGAGGAGGGAAGTGATTTGGATGTTTTAGAAGTGTTTTTAGCAGCTGGAAGCCATGCTTATAATGGAGTGGGCAGGCCCTCCTTCAGTCAGACTGAGAGGCAGCTCCCCAGAGTGTTCATGCTCGCTCACTGGGCAGGTATAAGGTAGTCAATGGTTACTGCTCCATCTTTCAGACCAGATCCAGAGCAGCAGAAGTAAAGGCCCTGGCAGGGGCTTCTGGAATTGAACGCAAGCACTCCAGCTGCAAGAACAGCACCCAGGGGTCACTGTTAGACTTGTCTAGAGAGGGTCAAATGTCCATGCTGTTCTGGGTGTGATACTCCATAACTGAGTTCTTTAATCCTATGAAGTAGTTACTAGTCCCCTTCACAGATAAATCAAGTGAGGCTCAGAAAGATGAAGAAACCTCCTCCAGGTCAGGGCTCAAGGTGCAAGATGGCCCCTCCTACAAAAGGGTGGCAAGATACTAGAGGAGGATATAGTAGGGATTTAGACATTCCTATTTCAGAGGAGGCATTGGAAGGGGTTGTTTAATGAGGGACTGGTGAGGTTCTGCCAGGGTTTTAAACTATCACTTACATATTTAACTTTTAAAAGATTTATTTTCCACACTCTGTCCACATGCACTTCTTGTATTCCCCCAAGATAAGGGTGACTTTATCTGCCTCACAGTGTGACTGTGAGCCCTGGAGACTGCGATGCATATGAAAGCTTTGCATGTGGCGGGTGCTCAGTTAGCATGCATGTGGGGTGAAGAAGGCAGGAGCTTTACTCCTCTTCCCTTTTATCATTTTGGTTCTAGCTGGGAGATGGCAGCCTACCTCTTGCAAAAGCAGACACCACTCAAGTGCCAGGGCTGGAAAAAAGCCCAGCAATACCATCTAGTCCAGGGTTCACTACTGGAGTTCCTGGATAGAATTCAGGGGGGTCCATTTAGGTGGGAAACACTTTATCCTCACTAGTCTCATAGCAATATAGAATGTCCTTCATTATACATGTAGGTAACAGACCACAGCTGTCCTAGCTGTGGATCTAGGACATTGTGACCAACAGAAATCACTGGTGTTTATGTGACATAGTTGCCCCAGACATCTCAAAATGTCATTTACATTAATCACTACTTCAGAATTAGATCAGGTACTAAACCCATAATTAGATCTTGTTGCTTAATGTATGAAGTAAGCATATGTATCTCAAGATCATGATTTGTAATATTTTGATAACTCTACTTCAATATAATTAGCTTATTTTATAATCAAATGTATTATATTTTGCTGATAAGAATCTTTATTCTGAGATAAGGTGCATAGGGGCTTCATCAGACTGCTACAGAGACCCCTCACATAAAAACCAGGGTGTTTAAGAACCCTGGTTCAGACATGGAAATGGGCCCAGAGAAGGGATGTGATTCACTCAAGGTCACCCACCAGAGTTGTGACAAGAACCCAAGTTTTCCCAACCTACTAGCATCCCATGACCTTACAAAAAGTGGGGAAACACAGGGGTACACTAGTCACATAATGAGTCATGGCAGCTCTGGGAGCAGGGTTTTGGCTCAGCCAGGGCAGGGCAAGGAAAAGGGAAATAAAAAGCTGTCTATGCAGTCTGCAGCCCTGCTTGCTCAGCCAGCGAGCTGGTTACAAATATTTATTACTTGTTTTGCTGAAGTCTCCTCACATGGAACTGGGTAATAGATTAAATGATTCTTCAGTAGCCACATGAAAGGGTGGGGAGGCTTGATTTCTCTTTGCACTTAAAACCCACATCACGCACGTGTGTTCTTCATAATTGTATTTGAGCAGCTCAGAGAGATAATAGAATACCTCAATATAATATCTCATGAGGGTAGGCATGCCTGCCCGTAGAATAGGGACCCCTCAATGTGGAGTACGGTTTTCCTGCTATCTGAGACTTGCTGAGATCAAAAACTTGGAATGAGAAAGAGGTGCTCCTCAGAGGAGCATGTTCATATGTTTAGGGAGGACTGACATCATCGTGACCAGTAGTTTGCAAACTGAGTACCTGGGACTCCACGGCATGCACCCACCACTCTCCTGGCCTTCCCTGCATACCTGATGCATTTCATTCATGCTGAGCTTTCACCTGAAATTCCTTCTCTACAGTGGTTCACCACTACCACTATTAATATTAATAATAACTATAATAATAATTGGTTAGCAAGTCCTACAGCATGCAGACTGTTGGCAGACAGGAGCTTTCAGTCTATAAGAGGAAGCTTCTCCAAAAACAGCCATTTTAAATACCATGTGACCAGTGTCAGGAGAAGCGAGCACAGGTTTCTGTAGCACCTAAAGAACTGACCTTTTAGCTAACTCCTGAAGAAGTGTGGAAGTAAAAAGAGTTCCAAGCATAGAAAACAGCACATGCAAAGGCATGATGACAAGAAACAGCATGATCCTTTCAGGCCATGGCAAGACTTTCCATCTGCCTTGGCACAGAATGCAACTGTGTCCTGCCCTGGGTAAGCTGCAACAATGTAGGTGGAATTTCTCAGAAAGGCAAAGTTATCTTTGGTTTAGAGCCTGGAAGGAGTTATGATAGGAAAGTAACTCCTATCATATTCTTAGAGGGGGCTGCAGCCCAGAGGAGAGTGGTGCGGGGGACTTCCACCTCCAACTATAGGAGAGCAACTGCCCTAAACCTGGAAAGAAGCAGGGCTGGTGGGGTGAAGTATAAGCCAGCTTCCTGTGTGCAATCCACAGCCATGAGGTCTCCTAGGGCAACCTGGAGAGATCCTCTTCCTAGAAAGTCAGGGATGTAGGAAAGGGGTGGGCAAATTGAGACTGCAGTACTGCGCTGTTTGATTTAGCTTTTCTTCTCATTTACACAATGTTATAGAGCATGGGGTCTAAATGGACTTATGTTAGCAACGAACTAATGTTCCAGATGAAGGAAATGTGTCCATTCACATCCATTTATCTGCCTGCCCTTTAATTCCTCTCCCCTGAGGGTTTACCTACCACATTGGTTGCAAAATAGAAGTTGATTCGGAAAAGCTCACTTTGAGAAAATGACCAACATTAGTATTTCCATGTGAATTGAGAAAACTGAAATATTTGCAGATTAGGAGAAATCAGAAAAGCCTCAAGGAATCTTGCCTTCTGGCCCCCAGGCTGAGTAAGTAGTATCTTCTCTTATGTCCCTCTGCTCAGGGCTTCCCTCTGCCAGTGCTCTGATCCTATGTCTGGTCCTAATCGTTAACTCCTCTGTCTCCCTCTCCAGGTTGCTAACTCATTGAAGGCAGAAATTCATCCTTCTCTGGATTTGCTTGGCTTGGCACAAGATCTGACCCTAAGAGATGCTCAGGAAATGATGAATGAATAAAAGAAATAGCACACCCATGAAAATCAGATCCTGAACTCAGTATCTATGTGTACAAAGCCCAAAAGTGTCCCTGTGTTGCCCACCACTGTGGTTAACACCAGTTACCCATCAGGTCAACTGCAGGCCTTGTCACTCTGGATGCCACATCAGGCAGCCCTGTTGGTGATGGGCCCAGACATTGCAGGACTGGCTCTAACAGTCAGAAGTGAAGCACCTCCCCTGAACCAGGTATTCACTGGGCTCTGATGACAGTCATTCATCAGCCCTCCTATTGCCAAGCGCCAGGTCACTCAGACAGCCAGGAAGTGTCAGAGCTGGGGCTACCCCTGAGGACCAGGGATTTCCCGGAATCTACACATTTCACTTACCTGGGAAAGTCAAGCCCGCCCTTACCCTTGTAGAGTTCATTTCCAAGAGGACTTTGGGGATCATATTAAAGCAGCTCCTTGTCAAGCCATCAAGTGGCAGTGAGGCAGCTATGGGAAGAGTCATAGGCAGTCTTCCTCCCATGACCCCCAGCCCCTACTTCATGAGCTTTCTTCCTTACTGATGTCACACCAACACTCACCACCAAGTTTACTCTACTACCATCTGGAGAACCAGTCTTTCAGCTTTCACAACAGTACGTATTCTCTCAGGGCCAGGCTATAAGAACAAAGGCATAACAATGCAAGTAAATGATGGCAAACTTTGTTTGTTTGTTTGTTTGTTTTTATGAGACGGAGTCTCGCTCTTTCGCCCAGGCTGGAGTGCAGTGGTGCGATCTCAGCTTACTGAAAGCTCTGCCTCCCGGGTTCCCGCCATTCTCCTGCCTCAGCCTCCCGAGTAGCTGGGACTTACAGGCACCTGCCACCATGCCCAGCTAATTTTTTTGTATTTTTAGTATAGACGGGGCTTCACCTTGTTAGCCAGGATAGGATGATCTCAATCTCCTGACCTTGTGATCCACCCACCTCGGCCTCCCAAAGTGCTGGGATTATAGGCGTGAGTCACTGTACCCTACCGGCAAACTTGTATTGAACTCTTCCTATATACCAGGAACCTCGCTGAGTTATTTTACAAACATGTTATTTAATTCCACTAACATCCCCTGAAGAAGATTTATTATGTCACTTTACAGATGAGGAAACTGAGGCCCAGAGAGATTAAGCAATTCATCAATTGCCACAGACATGGTCAGTGGAAGGGCTAGGGTATTATGCCAGTTCCTCCCCAAATTGGTGTATTAGGATGTTCTCCTTAACTCCATCATTAAGCAAAACCATTAATGTATCGAATGAGGTCTTTCTTTATAACTAAGAGTCCTTACTTTTTGTTATTTAAAATACTTTCCCTGGACATTTCTTCTTAATAGACAAATACCTCCCATTGCAATTTTGGAAAGCAGAGAGGTTGCAGGTTCAGCCTGAATGAGGAAGAGAACATCAGTGCCCGGGAGTAGGCTCACTTCAGCTGCTTCCAAGTGAGTGTCTCAACAGGGCAAGCTTCTCCACTGCCTTGACCTCACCCTCTCATCTGAAAAGTAAGGATAATTATATCCATGCTGCCATCCTCAGAGGAGGCCACCAAGAGGACTGAGCAAGGTCATGGTTGAGTGAGGGCTTGACAGGAAGACTTGAGGTGATGGTTGAGTGAGGGCTTGACAGGAAGGCTTGAGGGGAAGACTGAGCAGGGTCTGATGGTCCCCCAGAACCCTCTCTATGTAGCTTTCCTTGGTCTCCTGCTCATGAGCACTTTTAGTTCCATCAAGAACGCACCTGTGTCTTAATTCCCTGGCACATTACCCTTAGCTACCCATTCCACATTGAACACACATTTATGGAGGTCCTCTTGTATTCCCAGCACAGTTCAGGCCTTGGGAGGCAGCAGTGCACACAACACAAAGCCCTGCCCCTCTGGAACTGTCAGGCATCTGGGAATCAGAGCTAACACTCTTAGGACACTTATCATGGGTGGGTCCAGGTAGCTTGTGTGCATTTGCTCACTTAATCCTTTCCCACAACACTTTGAGGCAAAAGCTAGTATGTTAGCTAAGGAAACCAAGGCACAGTGAGGTTAGGTACATTTCTCCAGATTGCACAGGCAGGACACAGTGAAACTGGGGCTTGAACCCAGGGAATCTGATGCCAGAGCCCACACCCCAACATCACATCCTACTGCCATGTGTCTTGACATGCCTAACTTCTGCTAGTCAGGTGCCAAACCTTTTCACCTTTTCCTCCATGGCTTCTTGGGTCTTCTCTGTCTCTGTTCCCCACTGGTCAGGGCCCTCCCCCTCCTCCTGGAAACACAGCAGCTTCCCTCTGGCTTTCCTGCCTTTCACAGGACACCACCCAATTCCCACCTAGCCCCTCTCACCTTCGTTCTGTCTTGGACCCACCTGAACTTTTTTTTGTCAGTGGGTCCCAGATAGTGTCTAGACATTTAACCCTGGCCTTCAAGGCCCACCAGAGTCAGTCCAGCACATAATTTTGCATATCTCCCTCTGTTCCCCAATGCTTAGTTCACAAAAACTGTTTGCCAGGACAATAGGTCTAAATTCTCGGGGTAATCGTGGGCCCTTTTGAATAGCTGACAAAAGTTATAGACCTTTCCTTTCCAGGAAAACAATTAACAGCTCTTCCCAAAGATATCACCCCATTCCTAGACTTAACCAGCTCAAGCTTTCACCATGAAGATCTCCGCTATAGGCATGCACATTCTATTACTGTTCCTAAATTCCTTTAACACAGAATGCATCTGTCCACCTCCCTCTAAACATCTCAAGCCATGTCTTCCATCCATGATGCTTCCTCCATCATTAATAAAATCCTAATGAGATCCTAGTGACCTATCAAAGCCCAGTTCCAATATTACTAGGCCAGACGAGGGCTTTCCCTTGAGACTTTCACCCACAACTACCCACACAGAATTTCAGTGCTCTACTGCCTGGGATTTAGGAACACATCTTATTTCCACCTACCTGATCTGACCCCTTGAGGGCAGGGATACTGGCTTAATCATCTCACAACCTTTCACTTCACATAGCACAGAACTCTGTAGACAGTATGCCTGAATGTTTAGTTTTTGAATTTTTTTTTAAATGGATGCAGTCATCTTTATCTCCAAATAGAAGGTTTCAGGTTACTAATGAAATGAACTTCTCATCATCCATGTTCTACTAATAAGGCCTTGCAGAGCGTGAACTTCTGGAAAATTTCACCAGACATAAGCCTCAGAAAATCATCTCTTGCCTTAGCCATTTGTTAGAAATATAAACATTCATTTCCATGGGTTACTGCAGTTCTTGAGTTCCTACTTAAATCTCTATTTCCCCAGTAATGTTAACCTAGTTTATAGGAATCTATGACTTGGAAATAAGGTCAGATCCTGATAATGAGTTGTGATCCATATTTTGTATCTGATAATTAGCTTATAGCCGCAGTGATAATTGGGCCCTACATTTTTGGGAGGTGGCATATTTTAAGAAAGCAAAGTACTCTTCATGTGCTCTGATCTTGTCTCTGCTTTATTAAGGGGTTGTTAAAGAGACAACTATAACATAGGAAAAAAATGAATACATTTGCTCTCGAGGATGCAATTAAAATAGAATGTAAATATGACTAATGAGGCGATTAACTTTTCTAGAAATATTATGCAGGAAAATCAATCCCTGGAATGTAACATTTCCATGCTAAGAAATTCAGTTTAGTGGCATCCCCTTAGTGATGAAACGGATCTAAGAATGAAGAACCTTGCTACTGTCAGGGAAGGCCAACAAGTACAGAGAGATGGTTATGAAAAGCACCCATTTCTTCCCAGCTTGATCTGCTCAGCTATAAAACATTTGCTATTGCAAAGGCTCCCAAAAGTATCTTCTGCATGTGTACAGCTTCTTTTCAACCTGGCATCAGTAGAATGGCACTAACGCAGGGATGAGGAGCACTGGGCTCAAGTCTCAGCTCCAGCAGTTACAGCTGAGTGGCTTTGGATCATCCATGTCATTGGATGTGCATTGCTTTGGATGTGTATTGGTTTGCTTCCTCCATATGCATGGCCTCAGTTTCTTCATCTGTGCATGGGCATAATGACACTTGCTTCATGGAAAAATGCCTACTATGGAGAAGAGCAGCCAGTATGTCCCGGGGAAATCCCTATTGAAGCTGCAGGGTGGGGAGGGCATGAGAAATCCCTGTGCAGGAGGAGGCTCTGGCATGAGGCAGGAAACTAGCAAGGGAGATTCACAAGTCAGGATTCTAGGTCCCACCCTACCCTCTAAGTTTAAGCCATGTAATTGTGGGCACTGGTGTCACGCTTTCAGCGTCCATAAAATGATAGCATTTAAGTAAATGATTTTCAAGGTACTATTCAAGGAACTTAGCCTTGTTCAATGCTATAAAATAGTTCATATTTTTTTCACAAATATCTTGTTACTAAGTAGCCTGAATTTCTCCAAATATGACCTACTGTCAACTTAGTTGAGTTTAGGTCCACAACTGTAGGTGTCCATAATTGCACTGTAATTAGAGTGTAAATTGTAGCCCTGAAGGGCCTCTGAATTTTGCAAACTTCCTCTCTTTCTCAGTTCCTATCTGGGAGCTGCTCCCTATTCTTCAGCTCATGTTTTGGCCATTAACCTAACCCAAGTGTTCCGTAAGCCAGGCTCCCCACCTAGACTAAGGATACAGAGTTCAGTCCTGTCCTCAGAAAGACTGAAGTCAAATGGAGGTCACAGGCTAGAAACAGACAAGGCCCTCCCAGTGCGGCATGGTTTATGTCAGAGAAGTACACCTGGAGGCCTGCAGGTACAGAGGGGTGGTCACCTAACCCAGACTTGGGGTTAGCAGGAGGGTGATACTTGATTGAGTCCTTGACATCCAAACAGATATTCATCTAGCCAGTAACTATTTATTGTGTACCTACTGTGTACCAGGCACTGTCCTAGGTGCTGAGGCTACATTATTGAATGATATATCATTTCCTTAATCAGCCATCCACAAGAGCTCCCTCTAGCGACTCACTTCAGTGTCCCTTCCATACTCTGCTGCCTCCCTGACATGACTTCTCCAATGTGGCCTGGCCTCCCCAGCGAACAAACCATCTTTCTTCCCCAAATGCCCCCTCCAGAGTAGGCCCCCTCTCCCATCCTTTTGTGGTACCAAGTACCACAAAGTGGGGAGCCTGGCCTCTCCAATCCAGCCTCCTCCCAGACCTTCTCTTTATATCAATGATGAGTGCCATTGTGCACATCACTCACGATGGGCCAGCCTGATGGGCATCCAGCTCTTTCATGTAGATGCATCTTATAATCCCACTCAGACTCTACTCTCCTTTGATCTAAGGCTCTGCTCCTTTCTTCTTTTATACATTATTGTGCCAGACTGGGACTGGGAGACTGATTAACTAGGCTCTGAAAATGAGATGTTTCCTCGTACCTGTTACCACCTTTCTAAGATTAGAGCTAAACGAGAGCACACTTGGGTTTTTTGTTGTTGTTGTTGTTCAAGGAGACAGAAGGAAAAAGGAAACATTTACTGAGCACCTACTTCACAGTAGGTACTATGCTGAATGCTTTAGTTTTATTGTGTTTTAATCCCCATCACAACCCTGTAAGGCAAGCATTGCTATTTCCTTGTTGCATGTACAGAAACCAAGGCTTAAGGAGGTTGATTAACCTGTCCTTGGTCTCACAGCTAACGAGTGGCAAAACTTGAATGTAAAAACAGCCACGTGGTTTTGAAATCTAAGCACTTCTTCCAACAAGCTTTCTACCAAGAACACATGTTCTTTTCTACCTCCAAAGATCTGCTTAAATACTGCAATCTGGAAAGATCAACAAAAGGTGTTTGCTGTCTGGTGGTGGCTCAAATGAGGTGAAAATCCTGGACTTCCTCAAGGGAAAGGTGGGCTTCCTCAAGGGAAAGGTGGGCCCCTCCAGGCCCACAGTTTAAGCAAACAAGATAAGCAGAATAAGAAAATGGTTTCTGGGCACTGCCATCCATCTCTGGGAAGTCTTAGATAGGAAGCAGCAGGTGATGAAATGGAATGAAATTCTGAGGAAAAAAAGAGCGATGAAAATGAAAGTTTTACACATCACTGAGCTGCTTTCCTATCTGGAAGGAAAATCCAACATTAATAAAACAGAAAACCTTCAACAAAATCAAAGCCAATTTTTCTGTCAAGTTCAGAAACAACAATATATAAGCCTGCAGGCATATCCCAGGTGTATTCCATAAATAGACATGTTCCTGGGAAGTTGGGTGGAAATCAAATTTGGGTGAACTTATCCCCGTTACCGAAATGAGAGAGAGGGACCTTTGTTGCTATAGAATCCAATAGGCATAGTGCCTCTTATGACATCAGCTTTAAGTTTTTCTCCTAAACTCCCTTCTCGTTTTTCCTACCCCCAAAAAGGCTACCTTTGATAAACAGTTAACAGTAGTCAACAGACAGTGGTTGACCTCCTCTAATGAATTTGTCTATGATCACATACAACCCCTACAAACTCATGTGCAGTGGCTTGTCCTACAGTTGGCCCACTGCATTTTATTAGTCAAAAGGTGAGGATTTTGTCTCCTCACCTGGCTACCAGGTAAGGGTCTCTGGCAGAAATGGGAAGCAGGAGAGTGTATAAGTCCGTGGGTGTCTGGGTGGCTATGAGCAATAAGCCTGTGGCCAGATAGATCTAGGTTTACAAGTCATCCCCACCCCTCACTGACAGCATGGTCTTGGACAAATTATTTACCTTCAATGCTACAAAATAGTTCCTATTTTTTTTACAGATATCTGCATATGGACAGCTTTGAGCATTTCTTTTCAACCTAGTGCTGCTGGAATGGCACTATCATTGAGGTTTCAGCAACTATCAAAGGAAGAAAAAAGTGCCTATTACTTAGGGTTAAGCAAACGCGTCTTAAAAATGTCAGTATAAAATTCTGGGCATCAGGAAGGTACTCGATAAATGCCCAGCCTCCTTGCTGTGCTCCACCCTCCCCAAATCTGACCTATTTTTGAAGTCCTAGTTCAAGCTCACCTCCTCCAGAAAGCCTTCCCTGACCAAGAACCTCTCCCTCCCATGAGCTCCATAGTACCTTTGGTCACCACCAGCCCCTTGTCTTTGGTCACTCACTGCTTGCCCTGTGAGACTTATACATCTGTGCATGCCAGAATTTCCCAGCCAGATGGTAGCTGCCTGAGGACCAGCTCTGATGACCCTCTTGTGTTGGGCCCAAGTCTAACTCAGAGATGGCAATTGGCAAACATGTGCCTACAGACAAGTCATTCAAACACCAAAAGGGGCTTCAGTGAAAAAGGTTCCTTACATGGGTTGACACCTGACTATGTGCCAATCACTTCACATCACCCACCTCACTCCATCTCCACAATAACCCTCTGAGATAGGTGTTATTGATTCCAGTTCATACATAATGAAACTGAGGCTTATGAAGGTGAGCTAGTAGCTTCAGCAATCCTGCTCAGGGGGCAGGATTGAAGGCAGATCTTTGGAGAAGGAAGGGAAGACAGAAATAAGAGAGAGAGGAGGGAGATGAGGGAGTGGGGAAGACAAACAGCAGACAGTCAAACGTGAAAGGCAAAAGTAAACTCCTGTCAGTTGAACTCCTGTTGTGAGCTGGCTCCTGGGCCGTCCTCCACACACATCCCTTCTCTTAACACTCACCACCACGCTGCATCTGGTGCCTTTGCGCTGCTGTACACTTTTGTTTATCATGCCCAATGAAAGCTAGCGAGACAGTAGCTGTGACTCTGACCTCTGTCCCCACCCAGCTGACCAGCGAGTTTATCCTCAGACACAATCCAGTAACTCTGGAGAACCAGAATTGGAACTAGATTGCTTTCCTCTAATAAAATTTACGGTGTATACAAATTCAATTACATCATCCTGTGTGCTGATGGTGGCTGAAGGGGCCAAGGTCACTTACACACATTCATCACCAGGGTGTGAAGAGCCAAGAGCGTGAAATTACCTCCTATCCAGAGTCCAGAGGATGGCAGGAGCTCAGCAGAGGCTGCTGACTGTGAGGAGTGGCCCTCAGGCAGGAGGATGCTTGTGTTCAGGCTCCATGTCCTCTCTCACCCGAGAGTGACAGGGAGCCCAGAGGGATTCACGGGAGACCTGACTGCCAGTCCCATCCAGAGAGGGGCTCTGTGCTCACCCCTGTAGGCTCGTGGTTGGTTGTGCTGTCTTGATGACAGCTGTGTCTATCCCTACACACAGTCTGCTTCTGCCCTGCATGGTGGAGAAACACCCAAGGTTTGCTATTAAATTCTCACTATGAAGATGTGGGGCTGCCAGAGAAGGAAGGCTCAGGAAGGCTAGGTAATGTGCCCAAGACCACACAGCCTGTGAATAGGCAAGCTTGCTTGGAACCCAGGTTTGTTTGGCTCCAGAGCCCATGTTAAAAATGAGTCTTTTCACCTATCAGCTGGGCAGAGTTGGTTTTCTGAGGAGGAGAAGGAAAGGGCTACACTTCAAAAGAGAAGCTCAGAGAGGCCAACTCTTACCTCAGAGGGCATTTCCAAACTGACTTTGTGGTGGTGGGAGACACAGCTGGCTAGAAATAAATATTTTAAGCAAGTGCTCCTCTTCCCGCCTTCCCCAGGGTTATGATCCAGCAAGTCTGGTAAACAAAGGCCTATGAGAATAAACCTAGAATCGGGGTCAGGAGCAGGTGTGGACCCTGGGATCATTTAATAACAGAAATATTGACCAGGTGCAGTGGCTGGTGCCTGTAATCCCAGCACTTGGGGAGGCTGAGGCAGGCAGATCACGAGGTCAGGAGTTAGAGACCAGCCTGGCCAATATGGTGAAACCTCATCTCTACTAAAAATACAAAAATTAGCTGGGCGTGGTGGCGGACGCCTGTAGTCCCAGCTACTCGGGAGGCTGAGGTAGAAGAATCGCTTGAACCCAGGAGATGGAGGTTGCAGTGAGCCAAGATCATGCCATTACACTCCAGCCTGGGAGACAGAGCAAGACTCCGTCTCAAATAAATAAATAAATAAATAAATAAATAAAACAGAAATATTTGGAGAAAAGAATAGCCCACTGCACAGACTCAGCCAGGCCTGGAGAAAGATAAACAGATTTCAATTCTCCATCCACTCTGGGCCAACTGATCTCAAACAAGTCACTTAAAGTATCTGAGTCTTCGCTTTCACTAAGGCCATGGTTCTCAAAGTGGAATTCACAGACCAGCAGCTCAGCCTGCCCTGCAAACTTCTTAAAATGCAAGATTCTCAGGCTCTGCCCCAGATCACCTGCATCAGCAACTGTGGGGTGGGGGCCACGTGATCTGTTTTCCCAGCCCCTCCAGGTGGTTTCCACGTCCCTGCTCTAAGGTGTGGTGCTTTGTGGCTGCATATTGAAATCACCTGGAGGGATTTTACAACAATCCCAGCATCCAAGCCACATTCCAGACCAATGACATCACCATCTCTGATAGGAATGATGTGGGACCTGGCCTCAATACTCTTTTGAGGCTTCCCAGGTGATTCCAGATGTACAGTTAAGAACCACTGTTCTCTGGAAGTAACAACACAGTCCTCACAAGGAGCAGAATGAGAGCACAGATGGACAAACACGCGTGTGAATAATCCCTCCTCCTGGCCCCCTGCAGCCAGCAGACGGCACTATTGCTCTTCCCTATCCTTTTGCCTGTTCAGTGGAGCCTAAAAAGGGTGCAGGCGGGGCGGGATATGAATAAGGAGAAAGATGTTTAGGAAGACGTGCAGCGACCATGCTGAGGATGGAACGGGAACGGACTGAAGGCAGGAAGGGTTTCAGCACTGATTTTAATGGGCTCCATAAAAGTCTGTAGTATTCCACCCAAGTCTGATTGTTTCTCATTTATCAGAAACAGTCCTGAAGGTCTGCAAACTTGTGCAAATTACACATGCCACAAGATTGATGGCTTCTCCAGACAGCCTCTCTCTGATGCAATTTGCTGTTTAAACCCCAGTTCTACCAAAGACCTTGAAGCTGTTCACACCATCAGCCAAGCCTGAGCTTTGAATGGGCATTGGAAGCCCTATTTCCTGTTCCCTTGGAGCTGAGGGAGGGCCCAAGGACAGGCAGGGGAGAGGGAGTGGGCAGGCCAGTCCCAGGGCCCAGCCAGAAAATGTTAGAGGCTGTGTTCAATCCAGGACAGCCCCCAAATGCGCCCTTTGTGTGTTCTTTTGTTGTTCAAAAGCTGTGTTTCTTTCTTTGTATTGAAACCTTCCATCCTTGTTTACCCCTGTTCAGCCTTCAAAACCCCAACAGTAACAATAAAAATAGCAAGGAGGCACCCACTCAGCACCAGGACTAGCACTGCACCCTGTAGAATATCTCCTTTTATCTAAACCGAAAGCATGTGAACTTGGTATTTTCCCATCTTGCCCTTTCAGATCCATCCTCCACTACCCTTCTCTCTTCTGTGCCCTGGGAGGCTGACCTCTATGGACTGCTTCATCCAAGCTCCTGCTCCTTGTCTGGCTGGGTTTGACAAAGGGGAGAAAACAGCAAAAAACTGAAAGGCAGGAAGAACAAGAAGTTAGAGTATTTGTTCCTCTCACTTCCTCTCTGTTGGGTCCCAGTTTGGTCCCCTGTTCTTCAACAGAGGGTCACAATTCTTGTGGGCTGGCCTCACTCCTACAGCTGGAGCTCTCGGGCAGGCCCACTAAACTGCTCCTGGTAATTCTCTTTCCACTTCTCCTTCAGCCTGGGGATGGTCACGGCTTCCATGATGCTAGGCCTGAATATTTCACTATCCCTTACTGGTGTCCCTTAACATTGCTACACCTCTGAACCATGTGAAATCGCCGTGTGTGTAGGTCAAATAGTAGTGATTTCACATGGCTCAACATAGTAAACATCCTTTCTCCAGTGGTCTCTCATCACCTGCTCTGAGTGGGCTTTTGTTTCCTGCTCAACTCACACAGCAGGCTCGGAGGGATGGTGTTGACCCCTGTTCCCAGGTGAGAAATAGAGACTCAAAAAGCTTCATGGATTTGTTCAAGATTATCTAATTTATGGTTGAAAAAGTAATGGCAATAACAAGCTGAGAATCTACTGTGTGCCAGGGACTGTGTAAGCAGTTTCTGCAGATTAACTCAGGTAATCGTTGATACTCCGAGTGACTGCTGTTACACAGATTTTATCAATGAAGAAAGCAAGACCCTGGGACCTAATCCAGGTACCTTCCTTTGGTTAAACCCAGTCAGAAGCAAGAGAGAAGGTGAACTCAGATGAAGCAAGTCTGTAGAGGTCAGGATCCTGGGGCCCAGAACAGAATAGAGAAAGTAGAGATGAGATCTGGAGGGACAAGACAGGATAAAACAAGCTTCCATGCTTTTGATTAAGATAAAAGGAGATATGCTAGCTAAGGGCTCCACATTGTGATCACCTTTTGAGGGGTCACTGGGATCACCACTGTCTTGAGACATTGTGCTGGGGCAGAGCTCGCCTTTCCTTCCCATGACCCTGTTAAGTTCACGTTCAGCCACTGGGACCCTGATGTGTGTCTCTTGAAGCAATGTGGTCAAAAGGAAACTTCTGAGCCAGACAGATCATGGCCCAGCTTAGGCACTCTCTATGCAGTAGAAGGTGTCTATGGACACCCCCACCTGGCCTGGTTGCTCATCTGTGTCATCCCCAGTACTGGAGGTAATAGTCCCCCTTCAGAGAGGCTGAGAAGAGAAAATAAAGATGGCCTGGGTAAAATGTGTAGTCCCTAATAAGCATGTAATAAATGGCTGGTTCTGTTCCCTCATTCTGGAAATAATATTTCTAATCTAAAGATTATAATTGGTGGTTTAAGAAGGGAGACTAATACTGTTTATCACACATTGATTTTCTGCAACTGGGGTTAGAAAAACTCTCCTTAAAAGATGGTTTTCTTGATTTTACTGTTAAATTTCAGGATTTCCTTGGCAACGGCCTTCAGGAAGACAAAGAAGTCAGCCAGAGGCCACCCAAAGGGGATGAGACGTGAATTTGATTTATTCTACTCCAGAGCTGGCTGTCTGCAGGGAGGCTGGTCAGTGCATCCTCAGTGGAGATGCCTTCTGTGCCTTGGGTAGAATTAACTCCCCATGCTTGCCCAGTGCCTTCAGTTGTTTCTCTGGCCCAAACTCAAGTTCCAGCCAGTGCTGCCTGCATGGGCCTCCTCCAAGAGATCGGGGGAGGGGGTGTGCAAAGACTAGCAAAAATAGGTACTCACTGGGGCCACTTAGAGCAGTGCTGCTGGTCAAATCAGGAGCGAATGGAGGTAGTGAAGCAGCAGGGACTGGAGAACAGGAAGTGAGAGTCTGGGAGAGCTGGAGGTACGGGCAGGATTTGAGTTTGGTCTTTCCCTCTGGGTGTGGTAGGCCTGGCGGGATCAACTGTGGCAGCTAGAGGGCTGTGGCCTCAGTACAAGTGCACGTGGAATTTGCAGGGTCGCTCTCTAGGTTGCCCTGAGGCCTTTAACACAGGACCACTGCCCCCCACTCCCCAAAATAAGGGAGCCGACATTACCTGCCCCAGGTCACACCCAGCTCTTCTACTCTCTAGTATGACCCTAGGCAATCTATCTAATCTCTCTTTACCTCAGTTTCTTTATTTGTACAATGGTGATGATAGTAAGACTATCTACCCAATAGGGCTGTTGTGAGGACTAAATTAATATGTATAAATAATGTGGACAATGCCTGGCCCCCAAGGAGCAAGCACTACTTTGGGTCAGCTACCATTGCTGTTAGCAAGAAGGTGGTCAACTCTGAGAGTCATCCAGTACGCAGGCAGGACTTAAGGAAATCTGAATCTCAGTACAGCCCACCACCAGTTGTTGGCTGGTGCCTGAAATCTCATTGGAGATCCTATATTCATCCACTCAATTAACTATGACCTAGGCTGTATTTCCCAAGATATGGTCCATGTACAACTGTGGTATATAATTTGAAGGTAGTGTTTACACTAGAGATTGTTGTTTTAATTTTAGTAGCCACGCATTAAAATTTTTTCTCATATCAATATTTAAGGCAAGAAATATCAGCTTCCATTTAAATAAGTAAGGACAACATTTTAGATAAATTTATGCCCCTTTTGATCACAATTTTCAGCCATATTCCCTCCTCCTCCTTTCTCCCCCCAGTCATATGGGCACAATATTCTTCTGGTCATTTTTTAATATTTCATATTTTAACTTTAATAGCCATGCATTTATTTCCTTGTGTCATTATTTAAGGCAAGTAATGATCATTTCCCATTGATAGTGTTAACATATTGCTATGGTTTGAAAACTTGGCCACTTCAAAACTCATGTTGAAACTTAATCTCCATTGTAGCAGTATTGAGAGATGAGGCCTTTAAGAGGTGACCGGGTCATGAGGGTAGAGCCAAATTCATAGAGTAATGGATTAATGTGTTAACAAACTAATGGGTTATGGTGGGAACAGGAGTGGTGGCTTTACAAGAAGAGGAAGAGAGAACTGAGCTAGCACACTCAGCCCCATCACCACGGGATGCCCTGCACCACCTGGGGACTCCACAGAGAGTCCTCACCAGTGAGAAGATCCTTACCAGATGTGACCCCTCAACCTTGGACTTCTCAGCTTCTATAACTGTAAGAAATAAATTCCCTGCTTTATAAATTAACCAGTTTCAGGAATTCTATTATAAGCAACAGAAAATGAACTAAGACACATACAGTTTCCTTCCTAAATTAATTTACATTAGAAGTTAAAATATTATATAAATAAAAAGCACAGATAGAATATTATAGGTCAGTTAAAAACAATAAACTATATTTATATACCAACACAGATAGTTAAGACACACGGATGAATGAAAAAGAAAGTTGTAAAGCCATATATATGTTGTGTATCATTTGTGGGAAACTAAAATGTACTCACTAATTACTATTAGGATTTCTTATTACTACATGTATTTATTCTGTAAAGATACACAAAATTGACTACAAGGTGGTGTTTCCCATGGAAAGTGAAGCAGAAAGAGAAGAGAAAGGAATATAGCTAAGACTGATGTGTGGCCCCTTTGTAGGGCACATAAATTTACTAAAGGTTTTAATTTCTTTTTTATTTTTAAAGAAAGAGGAAGTAACTTGAAGAATATATGACACAATGCTACCAATCTTGATGGAAGCAACACGGATGCTTACTAAATATTCTTGACTTTTTCTTCATTTTATTAATCGCTCAATATCAATGATAATATAGGTGGTATGCAAATGTTCAAAAATCCCCTAGAGGAACACTTGGAAGCAGGCAACACCAATCCAGGATGCTACAAAGTGGCAGGGATGCAGAAGTGTCAGGGACTTCACTCAAGTGTGGAACAAAGAAAGAGAATTTCCACAATTCTATGACAGAGGTGAGCCAGGGATGCCTCCTGGAGGAGATGAAACTAGAGCTGTCATTAAGCATCTGGGCCAGGGCCCATCAACTGATGAATGGAAAAATAAAATGGGGTACATCCATACAATGAAATACTACTTGGAAATAAAAAGGGGTAAAGTACTAATAGACACTACAACATGGTGAAGCTTGACAACATGGTGCTAAGTGAAAAATGTCAGACACAAAAGGCCACATTTTTTCTAATTCCATTTACGTGCAATACTCAATATGGACAACTGTGCAGCAGAAACAGAAAGTAGATTAGTGGCTGCTGGGGCCTGGAGGAGAAAAAGGAATGTTGCTGGTGGGTACAGGGATTTCTTATTGGTTTCAAACTGAATACTGAATCAAATGAACCTAAATGTGTGTTAACTGCTAATGTGTTTGGAATTTCATTGATACAAATGTTCTAAAATCGTGGTGATGGCTACACAACTCTGTGAATATACTAAAAACCATTGAATCATGCCCTTAAAATAGGTGAATTGTATGGCAGATAAATTTTATGTCAATAAACCTGAGACATATATTAAACAGCTATTATTTATGAAACTAAACAAATGAAGACTAGGGCTGGCATGTGGGTGGAGCAGAGGAGAGGGATCATGGCCGATGACAACTCAGCCCCTTCTTCCCTCCTCACAAAGGTACGTCTCACCCACTCTGTATAAGCTATTGCAGGGGCTGTTGCAGACACAGTAGAGACCCAAGCAGACAATTTCCTTCCTCTGTGCAGGTTCTTGCCTGTTGAGTTGAGAGAAGCAATGACACTGATGGTCCACAATGACACAGATATGCCTCTAAAGCTTCATAGGAGGTGGTGAGGCCCAGAACGCAGACAAACACCTTTTAGGTGTTTTAGGCAGAAAGAGTGACATGTGCAAAGCATGGAAGCTGGAGAGATGGAGGCTTTCAAAGCTACAAGGAGTTTGTACAGAATACAAAGGCTGAAAGGAGATGAGTCCAAAATGACAGGTGGGGGCATGGAGAGGCCCGGCTCTGCATTTCTCCTCCTGCACCACCTACCCCTCTCCATAATTTATAAAGGGAAGAATCTGCATTTCTTCTGGGACTGTCCTCTGTGAAGGTCTTTGGTAAGGTGAAGCTGAGTTCTCTTACTCCCAACTTCCTGGACGTGGAGAGACCAGGGTCTGCCCAGAGGCCTCTTCTGCTGACCCCTCTGTTATCTAGAAAATAAAAACATATGCACATGCACCAAATGGTCACTGGTGCAGAGCAGTTGGTCATCTCAGCCATGAGCTGGCTGTATGTGGCCAAGTGACCTTCCTTTATTTGGCCTTGAGAAGCAATTCTAAATAAACTTACTTTGAGTCAGTTAATTAAAGTCAAGATCACAGCCTTTATATCTCAAGATGATAAAAATGAACAGTTTGTGTTCCCACTGCTCTCTGGATTTAACGTGATGAATGGAAGGGGTAATATACTGCAGGGAGAGCTCACAGAAGCTCCGGTGAAAGATATCTCCAATCTTTATTACTGTGCCTTTTCTCTACTCGGGCTGTCCGATTTGGAGGGCACTTATTTCCTTCATTTATCACTGCCATCGGCAGCATGAGTCGGATGTCAAAGACCCATTTTCTTTCCTCATCCTCCCACCATGCCAGAAATGACGGATTCACCACGAGGCCCTCCTAACAGCCAGATCCACACACTACACCTTGTAATCGTGAAAAATACCCTCTCCCCTTCAATGGGGCTGTCACTCGTGCTGCATTATCAACAGCCTCCAAGCCAAGACTTTATTCTTTTTCTCTTGCCACTGGGTTCAAACTAAGTAAGAAGTAAAGGCACATTTCTAAAGAAGTGTTCTATTTTCTATAATCTCCTCAAATTGCTTGGCAACTTGACTTTCCTTTCACCAATGGGAAAAGCCATCAGCACTGAATAAAATATTCAGACCCCTGGCAGAATTCAGATGAGGTAGGATTAAGTTGCCTGGTGAGGAATACTAACATGTGCACCTGCGGGACATTAGTCACTGACCTTCTTCTCTCCACCTCCCAAGCAAAGAAAGAGCATATGAGAATGCTTGCCAGGGGTGAGGGATCTGCTCCTCTCCATAAACACACCTTGTAACTGTTCTGTTAAGTAATTTGACTATATCTAACCTATGCAATGCATTGTCTGGCCTGAACAGATTCAGACTATTCCTTCTTTGCACACTAGCACCCCAGGAGTGTTGACTAAAACTTTAGTGCTGTGTTTCTATGATAAATGGCAAAGAGGAGCTAGAGAGCACACGGATTGAGCAGGGCCATCTGTTTCAGGGTGAGAATTGCCTCTGCCATATGTAGGGGGTCACTGAAAGACGCCAAAAAAGATGAGAAAAGAAAGGTACAGCTACTGAAAATGGCTGATGTGCAAAACATGGGAGAATCAGACTAGGTGAATTCAAAACACTATAGCTTTAGCAACTTAGTAAGCAATGCCATAAACTATGTAAACTCACCTAGTACATTGCTTGGCTTACAGAAGATGAACAATGAATTTTACTGTACAGAATTGTAATTAATATGAGAGCCTTGATTGCTTAAATCATCTTAAAATAAGGAAAGGTCAAGCCGGGTGCGGTGGCTCACACCTGTAATCCCAGCACTTTGGGAGGCCGAGGTGGGCGGATCACAAGGTCAGGAGATCGAGACCACGGTGAAACCCCGTCTCTACTAAAAATACAAAAAATTAGCCGGGCGCAGTGGCGAGCGCCTGTAGTCCCAGCTACTCGGGAGGCTGAGGCAGGAGAATGGTGTGAACCCGGGAGGGGGAGCTTGCAGTGAGCCGAGATCGCGCCACTGCACTCCAGCCTGGACGACAGAGCGAGACTCCATCTCAAACAAAAAAAAACAAAAAGAAAGAAAAAGAAAAAAATAAGGAAAGGTCAGATTTCTTTAACTCAAAATAACTTACGCATAGCTCAACATACTTGATACTTAGAAGTTGTTGTTACTGTCATCTTTTAATCTAGTTGGTATTGTTTAATTCATTTGTTTATACTATTTAATAAGTTAAATACTTGGTAATATATCTATGTCTATGTATACACATATGCATGCACAAACACACATAAATATACACATACACAAATCTATACACACAAAACAAGACATTCCCTCAGAGCCTAGAATCCTAGCCTTCAAGTTGTTTTCAGCCCCACAAATTACTTGGCAGCAGTGGAGAGACATCAGGGCATTGTTGTGGAGAAGAAAATCAATAGTATTTTTAAGACAGGCCCTTAATCTGAATTAGTTGTAGGAATGTCATGCATGGTTATGAAAGAAAATAAACTCTAATTTATTTACAAATAGTTCATGCTTTGAAACACTGTTAGTATAAACTGCACAAGTATTAATATGCAAATTTAAAAAGTACAAACTAGAAATATCCAAGTAGCTAGGAATAGAGAATTAAATGGAAAAGCTAACAGTGGAACAGCAATGGGAGTAAGGGGGAAAAGAAATTTGGCAAAATGTATTACACCGGTACAAAAGTAATTGCTGTTTTTTTGCCATTAAAAGTAATACCAAAAGCCTTCAAAGGGGTTCTACCCCCTCGACCCAGAAATTTCACATTTTAGAAATTTATTTTAAAGAAATAATCAGATTTTAAACAGAGATTCAAATGTGAGTGTGTTCACCACTACCACATTTACGATAGAGAAATATTGGCATAAAAATATCCAGGTAAAAGAAATGGATTAAATAAATTATGGTACAGGTAAGTGATGGACTACTATGCAACCACTGGATGAATGAATGAGGTTCCAAACCAAGAATGTCCCTTAAGAGAAGAAAGGCAATGAGTAAAAACTAACCTTACCAGATATCTAGGGGAAAGTGGTGTCAGACTGCCAAGACCAATGAAGTCAAACAAACTCATTGGGATGTGTCAGTTGCAACTCATAATGTGTTTTGTCCTAAAAAATAGGTTAAACTAAGTGAAATTGCCAATATCAGATCACTTTAAAATAACAAGACAATTTCTTATAGTTTGACCTAATACATTGATGGTTGCTCTATCTAATGAGAAGACTAGGAACAATGAAAAATCTTACTAGCAAAGAACACCCCTAGTATCTATAAAACATTTTCTAATACAAGAAACAAAGATTATAAGTCAATTTTGTAAAATTTAACCGTGACTAAATATTTCATGTTAGTGAGGACTTTTTTAGGAGCGATAATGACATTGTGGGCATGTATTTAATAAAAGAAACCCTTATCTCAAAAATTTCATGACAAAAACGCCAAAAGCAATTGCAACAAAAGCAATAATTGATAAATGGCGTCTAGTTAAACTAAAGAACATCTGCACACCGAAAGAAAATGTCATCAGAATGAACAGACAACCTACAGAATGGAAGAACATTTTTACAATCTGTGCATCTGACAAGGGTCTAATATCCAGAGTCTACAAGTAACTTAAACAAATTTACAAGAAAAAAACAACCCTACTAAAAAGTATGCAAAATACATGAACAGACACTTACCAAAAAAAAGACGCTCATGTGGCCAACAAACATAAAAAAAACTCAATATCATTGATCATTACAGAAATGCAAATCAAAATCAGAATGAAATATTATCTCATACCAGTCAGAATGGTGATTATTAAAAAGTCAGGAAACAATAGATGCTGGCAAGGTTGCAGTGAAAAAGGAACACTTTTACACTGTTGGTGGGAGTGTAAATTAGTTCAACCATTGTGGAGGACAGTGTGGTGATTCCTCAAAGACCTAGAGGCAGAAATACCATCTGACCCAGCAATCCCATTACTGGGTATATACCCAAAGGAATATAAATCATTCTGTTATAAAGATACATGCACATGTATGTTCATTGCAGTACTATTCACAATACCAAAGACATGGAATCAACCCAATGCCCATCAATGATAGACTGGATAAAGAAAATGTGGTACATATATACTATGGAACACTATGCAGCCATATAAAGAAGCAAGATCATGTTTTTTGCAGGGACATGGATAGATTTGGAAGCCATCATCCTCAGTAAACTAACACAGGAACAAAAAACCAAATACCACATGTTCTCACTCACAAGTGGGAGATGAATGATGAGAACTCATGAACACATGGGGGGAACAACACACATTGAGGCCTGTCAGTGGGGTGGGGGCAGGGAGAGCATCAGGAAGAAAAGGAAGAAAAGCTAATGGATGCTGGGCTTAATACCGGGGTGATGAGTTGATCTGTGCAGCAAACCACCATGGCACATGTTTACCTGTGTAACAAGCCTGCATATCCTGCACTTGTACCCCAGAACTTAAAATAAAAGTGATGTCCAAACTCATAGAATATATAACACCAAGAGTGAACCCTAGTGGAAGCTGTGGATTTTGAGTGCTAATGATATGTCAATGGAAGTTCATCAATTGTAACATATTTACCACTCTGTGTGGGGGTGTTGATAACAAGGAAGGTGATTATATGTGAAGGCAGGGGAAATATGAAATATCTCTGTACCTTCCTCTCGATTTTGCTGTGAACCTAAAACTGCTATATAAAGATAAAATCTTTTTTTAAAAAAATAAATAAATAAATAAATAAATAAATAAATAAATAAATAAAAGTTGAAGGAAACAAAAAAAGATGAATGCGTAAGAAAAAAGAAAGAAAGAAAGAAGAAAGAAAGAAAGAAAGAAGAAAGAAAGAAAGAAACGAAAAGAAGAAAGAAAAAACTACATAACATCATCCAGATTATTTTTTTAAATATGAGATTTTACAAATTCCATCTAGTTTGTGGTTAATCTCCATTAATAATTTTATCACTCTTGTCATACAGCCTCTTGATTATGTTACAATTTCAAAATTACCAATTGATTATGGAAAAAAAGAGGTCCTTATCTTTTATCAATCCAGGCTACATATTTATGGAGGAAGTAATGTGATACCTGAAAGTTGCTTCAGAATTGCTCTGTGGCAGGTGGTGGGCCTGGGTAATAGGTACATAAAGGGTTGTTATCATGTTCTGTGTTTTTATATATGTTTGAAAGTTTCCAGGCTCAAAATTTTTTTTACAAGTTTGAAAACAATAATTAAGAAGGTTAAAAAGTGTCCCTGATGTATTTATTTTCAAAGAAAATATGTACTATGTGATTCCAACTTGGTGCATAAATGCAGTTGTACATATAACACAAGAGAAAAGACTAAAATTAAAAATTATACTTCAAATTCAAACTTTAGTTATCTCAGGGTACAGAAATTATGTTAAGTTTTAATTTTCTTTATGTATTTCTATCTTTTATACTTTATAGCATGTGTGTTAATTGAAAAAGTATTGTTTTTCACATCTAATATTTTGTATATACAATATATAAGAATTAGAGTAAAAGTATCCTCATCCTAAATAAATACAATCTAAAATGTAGATCAGAAATTAATGACAACATGCTAAATACTGGAAATATTCTGATGAGTAACAGATGCCTTGCATTCTATCTGATGCTCAGCCCTCTGTAAAGATAGATCTAGCATGCCCACTGATGTGATCAGAACAACGGGAATGGGTGGGACATTTGACATAATGCTGTGATTTGGATATTAACCATATGTTCACTTCATACACAATTGGGAAGGAGAGCAGAATCTTAAAGTGAAAATCCAAATGTTTCTAGATTTCCTGAGTTGTGCACAGATTTTGGGCTTTTTCCTCTATATGTCTGTATTTTGAGACAATGCCCCTGGATATCACTATTTCCCACTTACTTCAAACAAAAGTATCAACTAGAAAAGGTAGAGATGAACAATGCCCTCTGATTCTTCAGGGAAAACACTTCACAAGGCCGAGGGGGTTATTCTAGGCTTGAGCCAAGCTGTCTCAGTGTTGATCCCTAATTAAAAGCAGCATAAATCACTCTATGGATTTGGGCCTGGACTATAATTGTTTTAGTTAATGACATGGAAACAGTTCTAAAAAATGGTACAGAACGTAAATAGAATGTATGTGATTGTTAGTGCTTCAGAAAGTAAATGCTCAACCACTCACTCCTCACATACTATCTAGCTTACAGATGGTGCTGAATCCTAGGCCAGGCACCAGGAAAAAAGGGCAAGCAAATGAATGCTGCCCCTGCCCCCGCAGAGCTCACAGATTACTGGAAGAGACAGGTTCTAATCAGATAAAGACACAATATGTAATTATAAGTGGTGATAAATGCCACGAAGAGAAAGAAGAGGCTACTTTGTGAGCTCATGACAGGGAGCCCTGGCTCCCTGCTGGAGTCCAAGCTGAGAAGTCGCATATGTTACCCGAGCAACTGGGGAGGTGAGTTGGGAAGAAAATGGACAGGGAGAAAAGAGCTCCAAAGGTAGCGCTTTCCAAGGACAAAAAGAAAACAATACAACAAGACCACAGGCAAGGAGCTCAGGATGAAGCTGGAGAGGCAGGCAGAGGGCAGGTCTTGCAGGGACTTAACAGCCATAGTAAAACTTTTGGTCTTCAGTCAATGAAGTAGCTTAAATAAATGACTGGCAAAATAATAATAATTGCTAATATCAACAAACTTTTCTGTGAATCAAGTACCATTCTGGGGCTTACATAGGTTCCCTCACTTAATCCACAAAACAACCCTATGAGGCAAGTACCATTATTAACCTACATGGAATGATGGAGGCAGAAGGAAGTTAAATAACATATACACAAGTTCTCACAGCTAGTAAGATTTAGAACTTGGATTCCAACTGACTCTACAGTTCACCCTCCAACAGTCCCTGATGCTCTTTTGCCTTCTGTGCTCACATTGGCTGCTACGTAGAAAAGGGGCTGCAAAGGGACAGGATGTGAAGGAAAATCACAGGCAGGCTACTGCAGTCATCCACTTCCTACTGTCCTATATGCTTTACAGAAAGCTTACTGCACTATGACATTCCCATCCAGAGACCATTCCTACTTACTTAGTGATTCCCTTGACAAGGTACCACTGGGATCTCCAAGCCCTCTTTTTGCTCTTGGGACTGATCAGAATTCCCACAGATGAGAGTCCATAAAAGTTTCTTGGCTAATGGTCATTAGGATGGAAATCTGACTTGCCAGGATTTAAAACTCCAAAAGGTAAATGTTTACTTCAAAAAAGCTCCAATATGTATAATTAGGCAGAAAACAACGTCCTTAGTGTGTCAATAATCCCCAAACCAGGTAAAGGGAGGTTCCCAGGAATTTCTATAAGGTCCACTAGGGGCATAAGAGAGCCATCAAGAATGGAACTCCAGAGCCCAAGAAAAGATTTGTGTGTGGATAGACTGCTTCTTGCCTACACAAGGAAAACAATGCTTAGATCCTAACTTTTGTTGTGTACCTCCTGTGCAATCTGGGGTTTGCATAAGTAGTACGCCTTTCAGTCACCCTGTGAGGTAGTCATTACTAGCCCCACTTTATGGATGAGAAATTTGCATTTGTGTCTAGGTCTATTTGACTTACAGTCTCTATCTCACACTACAGAGTGAGCAGGTTGGAGGAAAAGAGTTGATTGCTATCAACAGATACAAAACTTCAAATAATTTCTCCTCCCCGCCCTCCCTGCTTCTCACTCTCCCAGAGCTTCAGAGGCTGGAGTTCCAGCTGAAGGAGATGCTCTGGCAAAAGAGAGGAAGGCAGGGTGGGCTCCCCTAAGCCTACAAGCCATGTAAGGCCAGGCCCAGCATTTGCAAGTGTGCTGTCCATGTGGAATGCTTAATGGCAAGTGGGGATTATTCCCAAGAAAAGAACACAGGGTACCTCTATGGGGAGGACAAGCCCCATTTTAAACTTTGATTCCAATTTGGCATTCAAGACTCTTGTGGCCTCTGGGATTTTTATTCCCTCTTTCTGACAAAATGATGACATCCCAGTTCTAGGTTAATGACTAAAATATGAGAATTCCCATTAGATGCTTCCCCATAGCACTACTCCCTCCTCCACTACCATAGACTCCCTCTCTGAAAATCATTTGCTCTTTTCCATGCTGCATATGACTTTGATTTAAGCATTCATTCAGTTGCCTCAGGCTGTCACCAAGAAAATTACTTATTAATTTCTATGCACTGCAGAGCTATCTCTAAAACAAATAGAGAGTTGACTCAGGATTGTCAGTGTTAACCCCATGCACTGGCTTTGTGCTTTCTACCAGAGCATAGAAATGTTTTTAATATAGAGTCATACACATTTGATCACATTTACAAAATGCAAATTTACTCAACATTAATTGAAAATGTACATTGGTGCAGTCTTGAAAGTTTGTACCCTTTCAAGCTGTTAAAGGCTAAGGAGAGATATTTTCTCTCCCGCATATTAAGGTGAAGCTAATTATTTCAACCTCCTCCTGTCTAAAAAGAAATAACAACTCAGTAGATTAGTGGGCTACAATTCTTAGATCTTCATCCCTTTAAGGATATGAAAGGTGACATAGACCCTCTCCCCATAAAAATGCATAATTTCACCCACCTATGCCTACCTGCACAGAAAAAAGATAATTTTGCACGTACATAAAACACAATTTCAGATGTTTCCTAGCCTCCCTGAGAGAGAGGAACCCTGAAGAGTATTCTGTCTCTCTTCTTTTTTCAGTCTATTAATTTGGTTACTAAGCTAATGGCTGCCTGTTTCATTTATGGGATTAGTACAGAATGAAGTAGTGAAGGTACAGAATGATACTGGTGTCCGTGTTCATTTCTCTGCTCTTAAGTTCAATTATTAGGTATTTTGCACACACGCTTAATATGTGCTAATGGACTCTGGGGGGGACATCTGGCTAAATGTACCATTGGAATGGAAAAAAAAAAATGCCTGGCACTCAAAACAAGGTATAGCAGAAGAGAAAGGCTCTTTCTTATCCAAAGCCAGCACCTGCTACAAGGAAGGCACTCAATAAAAATTATTTGACTATCACTGTGAAGCTATTGTGTTTGGGGGCACAGATACTAATTCCTGCCTGGATCCCTAATGAGGCAGGTTGATCCTGCCATCCTACTAGTCCCCCTCCGTCTACACAGAAAGTCTGTGCAGTATTACTGTTCTCTTAAGATGTCTCAGAGCACACTATAGTTTTTATGTGTTATCTACTACGTGCCAGTCCTCCTATTTCTTTTTAAATACTGCAACCACTCTATGAAGCGAGTATCATTATCCCAGTTTTAAAAATAAGTAAACCACAGAAATAAGTAAGCTCAGAAAGGTGAAGGGGCTCATGTTGGCTTTCTGGCTTTCCATAGGTATAGTCAGGCTCAATGGGTACTGTCTTACTCTAATGTCCTTGCTCTACCCTAAGGGTCAGTCTGCCTCTCCCACATCTATAGCACTTTTCAGTATGCTTACAGACCAACTCTTTCCTCACAGACAAACCCAGAGGAGCATTTTGTTAACCTCAATTGCCATTTTGTAATTGGAGAACTTGAGAGACATGAGACCAAGGAATTTGCCCAAGGTCACAGATGGCTAACCAACAGTGGCTGCAGGGCTGGGAGCCACTGTAGATCCTACCCCACGCCTGATGCCCATATGGCAGGAAGGCATGCACATACCTCTGCAACCCTGTACCAGCTTTGGACCACCCAGAAGAATGTACTTGTGGCTGGGTGTGGTGGTACATGCCCGTAATCTGAGCACTTTGGGAGCCCAAGGTGGGCAGATCACCTGAGGTCAGGAGTTCGAGACCAGCCTGGCCAACACGGCAAAACCCCATCTCTACTAAAAATATAAAACTTAGTCGGACATGGTGCCAGGCACCTGTAATCCCAGCTACTCAGGAGGCTGAGGCAGGAGAATCACACTTGAACCCGGGAGGCAGAGGTTGCAGTGAGCCAAGATCACGCCGCTGCACTCCAGCCTGGGCAACAAGAGTGAGACTCTGTCTCAAAAAAAAAGAGTACTTGTTAGCCCTTGAGCTTAGACTTGGTGGGAGCAAAGAGAAAGCAGAAGAATAAGAATATATTTTAAGTAGACTCAAAAAAAAGGCTACATGTGAAATACATTTTTAACAAATTAATTTTTCATCGTGAGTAAATGTATGGGTCTTTTCTCCCCAGGAAGTCTGTTCATTTTGCACAGTTATAACTTTCATGACAAGTATATACAATAAGTTCACAGGCAGCACTTTCCTTTGGTGTGTAGGGGAAGGAGGTCAAGGGTCCTTCCCACCTCTACTTGTGCTTGTTCTGGGTATAGAGCACATGTAACAGTGATCCCATTGCTACAGAGTATTAGGACTAGTGAGCAGTTTGGAAACCCTAGAGTCTAACCTCTTCATTTTACAGAAGGGTCCTGAGGTCCAGAAAGACAAATGACTTCCCCAAGAACACACCATCAATTGTGCAATGGCCGAAGGACAGTGGAGCCAGACTGCCTGCTTTGAATCCAGCTTTGCCTCTTAATAACCATATGACTTTGACAGATTACTTAAAGACTTTGGATAGCATAACCCCATCTATTTATAGCAGCTGGGGACCCAGCTCTAACAAACAGCTTCTGAGTCTGTGTCTCCTCCATTGCATCAAATTGAAACTCACATATACTATCCTTGTTGTCAGGAAATACCTGGGATCAGGAAACTACAAATATCCCTCCATATTCAAACTAATACAGTTGAAAGGAGAGAACTTGGATGCATATCCAAGATACAGAAGGATACCTAATTATCTGAACCTATTTAGTTCCTGAAAGTTGGATAGCAAAGCAGTGAGAATTTGGCTAGCAAAGGATACCAGCCCTATTTCAAAACATTTATCCAAACCTATTAATCTCCTAAATTTGGAAGACAAGAGTTTCAGATAGTGGAGGATGGCTCCCTGGGGCACTTCCAAGTGGCTACCAGGGGTTAAGCAGCCAAAGCCTCAACGATCCCAGGAAGGTAGTGATTATTTTCTCCCAACTAATTCAGAATTTCATGCTGTGTGTCACTAACAAAGAACCAAAAATGACCAAACAATGCTCTTCATAGTCCAAGGATGTCTTCCCTCCACATACTGCATGTGAAGTCCAGTTTGATTTATAACATAACCAAAGAGAAGCAAAGCATGACCTACACCGCCTTCCTAGGAAAACTGCTGCCAGTTTTCTAATTGGATTTATTTAAAGCCTTTAAGAAAAATTAAAAGTGTATGTTGATGTCTTTAGCAGAAGGGCATCCTAGCCTTTCACCATGGCTTTGTCAAGATTTCCCAAGAGGAATAAAAGCAAGAAGAGGCAGTGTAAAAGCAAACACACCTCCCCAACAGAAGGACTAACATAAAAAAAGGGAAGGAAACGTGCGTCTTTCCCTCAGTCTAATTTATGCCACAGAGTCATTACACCATTTCTCTGATTTTAATAATGCGTCCCACCGAAGGGAATTCAAGGCGGAAGCTGCAATTTATTGGCCATTTTGGGTACTTAGTGAAAATGTTGTTGGGCATGCATTTTTAATTTAACAATTCCAAAACTATATGAATGAGTTTTGATTTCAGCTAAATTATCTCCGATGAAGTAATGAACTATCTTTCTAGATAAGGGACCACAGAGGGGTGTGAAAGAGAGCTGAGAGTCAGGGTATCTGAGTAGCCCTCTGTCCTCCCCACCCTGGTGCTATTTCCTCAGTAGTAAAAAGCAGGGAATGTCAAATTCTCCACACTCTCTTCCCACCCAGTGTTGTCTAAGTCTGCCACCTGCCTAGTGAGTGGCCTAGAATAGACCTCCTGGACTAATTTTTAAAAAGGGGAAATGGAGGCTGCGGGAGTGAACCACCCCCACCCCTACCCACTCTCCTTCTGTCTACTTCTTAGCCTTCCAATGACACAGCTGATCAGAATCAGGATCCAGGAAAGAAGAAAAAGCAGGGGCTTTGAGGTCAGCCATCCTGGGAAGTATATTCTACCTCACATCAGAGGTATAACATTGGGGAAGCTACCCAACTCTTCACATCCATGTTCATAAGGGGGAAAATATCATCTGTCTGTCAACCAGATTGCAAAAGATGTTGTCATGTTGAATATGTGAAGTCCCCAGGACAGCACCTGGTACACTGCAAGCCCTCCAGGTAGGAAACAGTAATTTCTTCTCTGCGGTCCTGTTGCTGTCCCCTGAGTCTGTTGCTCTTACCAGCACACAGCTCCTGACAAGTGTTGGTGCTGCCAAATGCAGTCGTTGGCAATGTGCTTTATCACTGAACAAAAGCAAAGGACCAAGATGACATGCTAAGAGAATCAGCTGAAACCATGACCTCTTGAAAATAGCTTTACCTGCTCTGAAGTAAGACTCTGGGGTCTCTATGGGGCATCTTCTACATTCTGGCAACTTTGAAATTCAGTTGCCTACAAGTTGGGTCTTTGGAGATCTCAGTGTTTGATGAACCAAGTGATACAGAAGTATCAGCAGTTGGAGAGTGAAAATAATAAGTAATCCTAGAGGGATCTCAGGGAAAGATAATGCTCCCAACACAAGAGGTGAAAATACCTCAAACTTTAAAATATTGGGAAAAATTTAATTTAAAATTTACAAAATTTTAGACACCTGCTGCATAAGCATTTCTCATCTCTATGTATTTGGTTTCTGTGCATTTCTTATATACAGATATTCCCCAAGCACACACCCCCTGTGAAGTCCTTAATTCATTGAATCAAACTGTTTGGGGAAGATTGCTCTGAAGGCTACATTATGGTTTTATAAGAAATGACTTCAAATCTCAAACAATAACATTAAAAATCAACATGTGGGACCCAGGTCTTGCAGGCATTGGGCAGACATCCATATCAGCTGTTCTATTTTCCCCCAGCCTCCTTTACAGATCTAAATTTAAAAATTAATTTAAGAACATATACATACCATATGTATACTACACTTTTAGTCACAAAACTCATTATTTTTGCTATCCTTAAGATGTAAAAATGTAGGAAAAGAATTGGCAAAAAACGGAATTCATTTCTTTTCATAAAACCTCCATTTATTCAAGCCAACCCACAGTTTCACTCTAGACAACCTAAGAGAAACTTAGATGTATCAGATTCTCAGAATGAGAATGTTCTGGATCATTTGATAGTTTTTGGAGGAGGCAAGAAAAAAAGGAAGTAGATTCAGTTTTAAGATGGCACATTAGCAAGAATGTGGAAGTGCCCCCACCAAACCCATCGTGCAATGACAAGACGAAGGCCTCAGTGTTGTGCATAACCTACTCCACGCTAGTCAGTGCTGCCTCCAAATGGAACACGAAACCTTCACCATTCACTTTGCAGGAGTCATCCAGCCTTTTTCTACCACACAATGGGTCTTCTGCTTAGCAACACTATGGCACCAACAGTGGAGGTGTGGGACCAGAGGGTCCATTTTCAGTCAAAGTGAAGCGGTCACACATCAATCTGGCTTTCCCAGGCCCTGTCCTTCTGACCTATGTGTTAACAGAATATCAATCCTTGCCTATTTCTCCCAATATTGTCTGCTCTATATTAAGGGAACCTGGACAATACACTAATAGAAGACATTCAGGGACCACTTATGGCTTTGGGGTCAGGGATTCTCACCCCACAGTTCATGCTCCATAGGCAGTTGCCCATTCATTTGTTGTGGTTGGCACTCAGCCCATTCTTGCAATTCTTTCACCCACACTTGTAGTCACATGCATTCTCTGCCCCAAATTCCTTTTCCGATCTTTGTATTTGAAATGTAAGATAATCTTGGGATGAAATATGGTGAGTATCTGTATCCTAACATGGGAGCCCTTCCTTTCCTCTCACAGCATCCCTCACCCTCCATCCAGAGTCCCTGGTGTCAAGAGTTCACACTGAACCATAAGGGAGGTGCCCTGGGGTTTGGGAGTATCCGTAAAGGGACAGAAAACTTCTCTCATGTGCAAAAGGATTCAGCACAATGATAAGAGAAGTAGCTAGTGCTCTGGGGCCTGGCTGAGTGTCTGAGTGCCCCTCTTCCCCTGTGCATGCCTGCTGCTTGCTGGGAATGGATAGCACAACCTTGAGACCAGGACAAGCTTCTACCTAAGAAACACGAACTTCCCTCCAGGTTGCTGCTATTCCCCCAATGTGCTAGGGATCCAGGAAGTCCTAGAGATCATCATCCTGGTTGACAGCAGAGCCCATGGATATGGAAAGTCCTCCTGAACAACAGCAACTGCCCTTTCCCTGACCTGCTCTGACCCAAGCACAACCCCAGCTTCCTGAACACATCATTACCTTCTGCACAGCATGCATGGGAAGGTGATAGGACTGCTTCACTTTACACACGAAGAAGCCACAGCTTGGAGAGGGCACGTAAGTGGCCTCAATGTTACCAAGTAAGTCAGTGGCAAACCAGTATTCCCAATCAGGTGTGATGCCACGGCTTCTGCTCTCAACCACTGGGTGAGCTGCTACCTGCTCTATCCCTTCTCTTTTGTCCCCTCTTGGTTAAAAGATCTTTGTGGAAACAAAATCTTTATAGCCCAGGGTTTTGTTAGTAGAAGCATCAGCTGTGGCAGCTTCCTTTACTGTGGATGACACTGGGGTCTGAAGGCTTAAATGGTCACAAAGCTAACTCATGAGCCGACAGCAGACGAACTCTAGTTCTCAGTATGATGCCTTCACACTGATGGAGGACGGGGAATGAAAATCGTGGAGTCTATATTAGTTTTCATGGGCTGCGGTAACAAATTACCACAAACTAGGAGGCTTGAAACAACAGAAATGTATTCTCCAATGGCTGTGGAGGCCAAAAGTCTAAAATCAAAACGTCAGCAAGGCTATGATCCCTCTGAAGATTCCAAGGGATGACCCTTCCAGCTTCTGGTAGCGCTTGGCATTCATTGGTTTGGGGCTTCCTCCACCTTCACACGGTCCTCTCCCTTGTGTCTGTGTGTGCCGTCTTTTCTTATAAAGACACACCAATAACAGACAAACACAGAGCCAAATCATGAATGAACTTCCATTCACAATTGCTTCAAAGAGAATCAAATACCTAGGAATCCAACTTACAAGGGATGTAAAGGACCTCTTCAAGGAGAACTACAAACCACTGCTCAGTGAAATAAAAGAGGACACAAACAAATGGAAGAACATTCCATGCTCATGGATAGGAAGAATCAATATCGTGAAAATGGCCATACTGCCCAAGGTAATTTATAGATTCAATGCCATCCCCATCAAGCTACCAATGAGTTTCTTCACAGAATTGGAAAAAACTGCTTTAAAGTTCATATGGAACCAAAAAAGAGCCCGCATCTCCAAGACAATCCTAAGTCAAAAGAACAAAGCTGGAGGCATCACGCTACCTGACTTCAAACTATACTACAAGGCTACAGTAACCAAAACAGCATGGTACTGGTACCAAAACAGAGATATAGACCAATGGAACAGAACAGAGTCCTCAGAAATAATACCACACATCTACAGCCATCTGATCTTTGACAAACCTGAGAAAAACAAGAAATGGGGAAAGGATTCCCTATTTAATAAATGGTGCTGGGAAAATTGGCTAGCCATAAGTAGAAAGCTGAAACTGGATCCTTTCCTTACTCCTTATACGAAAATTAATTCAAGATGGATTAGAGACTTAAATGTTAGACCTAATACCATAAAAATCCTAGAGGAAAACCTAGGTAGTACCATTCAGGACATAGGCATGGGCAAAGACTTCATGTCTAAAACACCAAAAGCAACGGCAGCAAAAGCTAAAATTGACAAATGGGATCTAATTAAACTAAAGAGCTTCTGCACAGCAAAAGAAACTACCATCAGAGTGAACAGGCAACCTACAGAATGGGAGAAAATTTTTGCAATCTACTCATCTGACAAAGGGCTAATATCCAGAACCTACAAAGAACTCCAACAAATTTACAAGAAAAAAACAAACAACCCTATCAAAAAGTGGGCAAAGGATATGAACAGACATTTCTCAAAAGAGGACATTCATACAGCCAACAGACATATGAAAAAATGCTCATCATCACTGGCCATCAGAGAAATGCAAATCAAAACCACAATGAGATACCATCTCACACCAGTTAGAATGGCGATCATTAAAAAGTCAGGAAACAACAGGTGCTGGAGAGGATGTGGAGAAATAGGAACACTTTTACACTGTTGGTGGGATTGTAAACTAGTTCAACCATTATGGAAAACAGTATGGCGATTCCTCAAGGATCTAGAACTAGATGTACCATACGACCCAGCCATCCCATTACCGGGGATATACCCAAAGGATTATAAATTATGCTGCTATAAAGACACATGCACACGTATGTTTATTGCAGCACTATTCACAATAGCAAAGACTTGGAATCAACCCAATTGTCCATCAGTGACAGATTGGATTAAGAAAATGTGGCACATATACACCATGGAATACTATGCAGCCATAAAAAAGGATGAGTTTGCATCCTTTGTAGGGACATGGATGCAGCTGGAAACCATCATTCTTAGCAAACTATCACAAGAACAGAAAACCAAACACCGCATGTTCTCACTCATAGGTGGGAACTGAACAACGAGATCACTTGGACTCAGGAAGGGGAACATCACACACTGGGGCCTATCATGGGGAGGGGGGAGGGGGGAGGGATTGCATTGGGAGTTATACCTGATGTAAATGACGAGTTGATGGGTGCAGCAGACTAACATGGCACAAGTATACATATGTAACAAACCTGCATGTTATGCACATGTACCCTACAACTTAAAGTATAATAATAATAAATAAATTAAAAAAAAAAAAAAAAAGACACCAGTTATTGAATTTGGGATGCACCTTAATCCAGTATGACTTCATCTTAACTACTTGCATCTGCAAATGTTCTCTTTCCAAACAAGGCTATATTCTGAGGTTCTGGGTGGACATACATTTGAGGAAGACTCAATCCAACCCACTACAGTATCTAAAGCAAAGCCATTTATCCTGCCCCTCCACTTGGCCTGCCAGATCAGTCTGGCTCTGATGAACGCCCTGGATGACAATTTCAGAAGAAGGGCAATAATTTCCAGAGCTCCATTCCATGGGGTAAGGCTATGAACAGGAGGCTGCATGCCAGAGTTCCTGCAGTTACTCTCCCACCTTGGTTCAGAGACCTACAATCCAGCCAGGAGGAAAAGTGACCACCTCAGGAACAGCAGTGTCAATCTGACCAGGGAGTCCTCTGAGATGGGAAGGGGGTTCCCTGAGATAGGAAGTAGGGGGTCTCACCTCCCTTCTATGGGCCTCTTTTACCTGTTTGTAAAATGAGGGGCCAGTTCTTTGACTAAGACATTCCTGACCATGAAAAGACAGAGAAGGTATCACACTCAGTCATCCATCCAGCCTGGAGGGTTACCTTGCCATCTGAGGCCAAGATCCCTGAGGGGTGGGAACTTCTGAAAAGTAGACTCCAGCCCCTCCTCCTCCCATCCCTGTGATCAATCCAATAAGAAACAGGTAGCAATCCAGTTTCTGAAACTCCAAAGCATTTTATGACAGACAGAGGAAGCAGAGAAAAGATGGCCCTTTATGTGAAGGCAAACTTTTTTGTCCATTTAGGTTTTTTCCTGCTTCCTGAGCCTTGGGACACATTTAGCACATACACACCCCACACAGCACAGAAAGGGCTTGGTGATGTATGTGCAAGTACTTCCATATACTATTTATTTTACTTACTGAAATATCATTTCTGTCTGGGAAAGATATCGGGTATGGTTGGCTTTTATGCTCTCGGCACTTTCCCCCTAACAAAATCTTTCCCTATAAATCTACAGTCCATGGCCTGACTTCAGAAAACACTTTAATAGTCCCCAACTCAATGTTTTCCATAGCCATATATCCTCATGTCAAGAATACCAAAGTGCAGAGGCTTGAATTCATCAAACAGAACTCATCAATACACTGAAAGTGGGGTTAGGAGTTTAATCTCCAGGAGAGATCCTGGAGAGCAGATGGACCTGCCAATGCTCCCCATCACTCCCATCTCCAGGAACTAGAAGAGACTGGGCTGTCAGGAGAGAAGGGAACAAGGGATCACCTTCACTATCAGCAGCAGCAACCACAGAGTCCTTGATCCACATATGCAGTACTTGCTCAGTTCCCACTATCACGCAGCCCAGTGCCCACATCACTTCATTATATGGCCCCAGTGAGCTGCTTCTGTCTCCATCACATGCTCATCTTGAAACAGGACTCAAGTCTATCCTCATCCCATAAAGCAAATCCAACCTCATGCAGTAGAGCAGTACACTCAGCAAGACAGATATCACTGAAGATTTTGGAGAGCACTGCATCATATGTCACGCTGAAATCTTCTTTTAAATCTTCTTTGGACAACTCTTTGGCTGCAGCTGTCTCATCTCTCTCTCCTCTTCTTCCTGCTTTGCTCGTGAAGAACATTTTAACTCCCTCCTCATCATCCGTCAACCCCATCAACAAGAGCATTGGTTGGGAGGCAGGGGGAGATTTGAAATAACCTCCACAATAACAACAACAAAAACCTCATATGGTTGGCCTAATTTTTGTTTGATTTCCTCTCTACAGATGGAAAGCTGAGGCTCAGGCAGGATGAGCAACTTGTGGAAGGTCATAAGGCTGGACAAGCAGCAGAGTCAGGATCTGAGCCCAGTGCCCCCAGACCTCTGCTCCTGCAAAGCCGCACCGGGAACAAAGTGAATCAGTTTTCTGAACTTCCATCATTTCTGTGGGTATTTTTAAGGCCTGCCACTACATGTACACATCTTTAGTTTGGGTCAGCACACCCAGGAATAAAATTTTTCAGAGCACATTTCTAATGTATCCAAAAGAGTAAACAGAAACAAAATTGCTTGGGTAACAAAGCTGGGGTCACTTTCAAAGTTCTCATTTACAAACAAAAAATAGGGAGCTGAAGGGAAAGGATTTGAAAACTGGCAAGGTTCCTAGCCAGGGAGACCCTAGGCAAGTTACCAACCCTTCATGGGGCTTAATTTCTCATCTGCAAAATGGAAGGAGTTGACTATGGTTTCTTCCAGCTCAAAATTCTTGGTCCAGTTCAAATACCTTTGTACATAACTATTAAGATTTATCACTAAAAAGTCAAATCCCTGTCATTGTATACATTCATTTAACAAAAGCAGCCACAACTACCATTTATTGAGCATAAAATATGTGCCACGTACTTTATCTGCAGTAACTTGAGTCTCAAAACAATCCTACAACACAAGGATTACCACTCCATTTTACAAATGACAAGACAGAGGTTGGAAAGGTCTGACTGTCTCGAGGCTATAAGCCAAGATTTGGGCCTTCACCTAAGTCCTAAGTTCTCCTGAGTTCTCCATCAGTCAAACCACCGTGAGACTCAACACTAACAGTCCTGTTCTGACAACCAGCTGCCAGTCAGAGCCAGCTGCATGTGGTGCAGGAGTGCCCAGCTCCTGTCTGCAGCCTGAGCTGCAGGGTGTTGCTTGTGACTAGCTGACACCAAGGCCAGGCCGAGACTACCTAGGGGGCTGCAGAAAGCCTATTTAACACCTTTAGTGCTCTCCAGGGAAAATAAAACCTTGCTTCTTTGGGGAAACAAAAACAAAAACAAAAAAACAGCCATGCAGCTGACATGGGTCCTGCCTGTGGCTCAGTCCAGGGCTCCCTGGGGAAGGCAGCACACTTCCCAGGCTGCCCACAAGTGTGAGGAACAGACACAAGAAAAGGCAGAAGGCGGGCACCCATGCCACGGGACACCCACACTGCGGAACACTCCCACCTCCATACTCAGATTCATAACATCTTTTTAGTCATAACCATGAAGCAGCTGGCATTTAATCAGGGCTAAAGATGCCTCCGGAAGCGTGGTAAGGGCTTTACATACACTCTTGCATTGAGTCCTCACCATTCTACAAAGTTGGTGACATTATCCACCCCCATTTTGCAGAAGAGGTAACTGAGACCCAGATTGGCTATGTCATGCGATTAGCAGAGCCGGGGTTCAAACCCAAGCAGTTTGGCTTCAGAGGCTGAGACTTTAACCTCCTTGTTGACTGCTTAGAAGCAACTGTAGTCCCCCCACAGAGCCCTCCCTGCTAATGTGAGACAGGGCAGAGGGAGGCAGTGAGGCCTGCAGTGGTTTGGCCCTGTAGCCTGGTGCCAGACACACCCAGGCTTAGTGCTTCCAGCCCCGGCACTTTTCCTGAGAGGCAGACTCCTGCCAAGAAGCAGCAGCGCCTGAGTGAGCGGAGCAGGGAGGTGAAAATATGAGGCACAATGTCTAGGGAGAGCCTCTCAGTAAACAAGGAGTCTGCTCGGAACTCCCCTGGGCCTGCAGCCAACACAAAGGGGGCTGGTGCTCAGCTTGAACACCTCCTGGGGCAGTAGAGGTGCCCCAGTGTGCTGGGGACACAGAGCAGCTCCACCCTTGGAGGATCATTGAGTGGAGTCTGCTTTCTTGTTTTACAAATGGGGAACCAGGCTCAGAGCAGCAAGGGTCAGTCCAGGGCCAAACTCAAGGAAAGTGCATTCCTGTGTTTCGGAGGTTCCCATCTGCTCTCAGTGTGTGTGCCTGTCAGTCCTCCTCACTCTGAACTGTTGAGCGAGTTCTCCTCTGTCTACTCCACCCCCTGACTCTCTGTTTTGGCCATAACTTAGGCAGAAACATAACAAGCCTCATAAGGTTTCCAGGTGCGCATCGTGGTGGGAGTTAAGCTGTTTTTGTGAGGTTTGCTTGCTCCTCATCTCAGCCTCCCCTATCTATGCCTCCAGTGTCACAGGGCAGGATGCAGCAGCAGCCACTCTCTACATGGCCTCCCGCCCTGAAGGCGACTTCCACCTGCAAGACAACCTCTCCTCTCACTGTCCTGGGCCTGGTTACCCTTCCCCTGGGGGTGAGATCACTGAAACGAACCCACTGGTTTTGGGGGAGTGGCAGTGTCCAGGAGCTGAGGTAGGATAACCAGTGAGGCCAGGAAGGTAAGGGGCCCCCAAAACACACAGCTCCCAAAGAAGAGCAGAGGAACGTTGAAGCCCTTTCCCCCTAATTTTGCCTCACTTTCTTCCCCCAGTCAGCACCTTTGCTATATTAGAGATGCAGTGGTGGGACCTTGAGGACATTACCCCTGGGAGGGGCTCACACAGGGACCCAGGGGATCTGCTCCTTTCCATATATCCTGTTCAGAGCATCTGATTCTGGGCCTGTCTGGAGAGGCTCATGCCCTAGCTTTCATGGCACCAAGCAGGAATTAAGGATAAAACTACCTAAGATTCTACAAGTGACACCAGCACCTATCTCCTTGTGCAGGGGGGTCTATCACTGTTATGTAACACTTGCCCGCCACCCCCACCTCCATCCCATTCTCCATATAGCAGCACCATGGGTGAAATGAGGTTGCTCTCCTGCCTGGCCCTCCCCATTGCCTCCAGCAGGGCCGGCTGGAGCCTTACCAAACAGCCCTTGCCGGCTCATTGTGCAGCCGTCCCTCCTGCAGTGCCGAGTCTTCTGGCCTGGTTCAGCCTCATAGCATTTGTGCTGTCTGGGCCTCTCACATGCAGCTCTCCCTGTTCCTTGGTTCAGTGGACCCCTCTCCTGGGCAGCTTGCCTCCGTCTCCAGACCCAGGCTCATTGCTCTTCTGCAAACCTTTACTTGCACATCACATGTGAACTTGTCCCAGCACCTGCCTCGTGACAGCAGTGTTCTCTCTCAGTGACTCTCATCTGTATGCAGGGATGGCTCAGGCCCTCTGTGGCCTGTACTTCTTCCCTCCTCACCCCAGCCAGCTGCCAGGCTCCAGCTAGAGTCACGGGAAAGGGAGGGACCATGGAGAGAGTAGCTGAGGCCCCCAGCACCTCTGTGCTTCTCTCATCTCCTCCAGAACCCCCTGGGGCACCCAGGCTGCCCCCGGCCAAGGCCACTCGCCATTCCCACTGCTGCCCAGTGAGTCCTCCACCCTGGAGGACCCAGAGTTCCTAGCATAAGCTTCCGTTGTTGTTTTTGGTTTTTGGTTTTGGTTTTGGTTTTGGGTTTATTTTTTTTATTTCATCAAAATGGCCTGGCCTTCAGCATCTTTCCAGGTGACTTCCTGTCAGAAAAGTTGTGCCCAGGTCCCAGTTCTGTCTGCCGCCTGACTTGGCAAGTCATATACCCACTCTGGCCTTTGTCCTTCTTACCCCTAAAGTAAGTGGTTGGATGGTATCATCTCATTGTTAACATTCAATGGCTCCATTCTTGTGTGAACCAATGTATTAACGATGGAGAATAGCTTACAGGGTAATCCTGTCATCTGGATTTTAATGGGGTATTTTTGCCTTAAACCCCAAAGAAATGGATCTCTTATGGGTAGAATATCAGGTGCAGTGGCATGTGGGTGAGTAAAAATTCTGGACCTGAGAAGAAAGCACTTCCAGATGCTCCCCACATCATCCCAGAGTAGTCACATGTACTTCCTTGGTGTTCCTGGAGCATAAATTACAAACCAACCCCAGCATATGGAGACACATTCATAAACACACACAACCCACCCAGATCATAGAATATCAGGTACACATCGGTGGTTCGAACTCTGACAGGGGAAGTTTCTAACAGGACAGGGCTTGCCGGTATCTGGGAGCTAAGCTTAGGATGACGCATGCCTGGTGCACTGCAATGCTGCCGGTAACCACGCCATGCGGTTGACTATGTTGACAGCCCTGCTCAGCTTTCAGCCCATCACTGGCACATAACTGCCATTAGAATCCATTTCTCCCAGGGCTCTGTGCTGGAGTTAGGCCCTTCTTGAAGCTCCAGATCTCTTCAGCCCACAGAAACATTAATGAGCATAAGGGGCAGTAACTCAGAGTACTTAAGAGTGTGTAATAACATCACAGCACTTAGGAGGATGGGGATGGTCTATGCAGCTAGCAATGATGCTTCCCCCATGGACAGAGACCTGGGGAAACCATGGCTCCAGGAAGCATTTGGAGCGTCAGGTGGGAGGAGCTTCAAGCTCCATATCGTAAAAGTTATGATCTCACAAGAGAGTAGTTTTTTTCTTTGATTTGTATCTAAATACGAGGTTAAAATGAGTGTTGGGTGGAGAAAGGAGCACACAAGCATTTGAGTCATTTATGGTTTACATTTTTACGGCACAGCAGAGATCAGCATCCATTTTCCATCTGCAATTAGAAGACGAAGAAGTCTGCCAAGCCTCTGTGTAAATTGTGCCTATTAAAAGAGTCTATGTCGTGCAATGATTGATCAGCACCAGGGATTTATTCACTGAGCTAACAGCGGTTTTTACTTTTGCCATTACCCAGGGTGATACATAACAATTTAGATAATGCACCCAGACAGATGCATTTATAACCCTGGTGTCAGAGTCCTGCCTTGGAGGCTGGTCAGCCTAGCAGGAGGAGGAGATGCTATTAGTGGTCAGACCAGAGAGCCCTGAGCCTGTCTGGCCTTGCATTTGCCATCTCAGGACAGGGCACAATGGGAAGGCATGGGACAGAACTGCTACCTGCCTCCTTAGCAGCACACTGAGCTTGTCTACAGACAGGTCTCCCTCACTCTCCTCATCTGTTAGTGGGGATAACATGGCTGTTGCAGGGGTAGAAAGAGAGAGGTAGGAAGCTAAGATGAGATGCATTATGGTAGGTTTAGAGATTCCAGTATTCATAAATGCATATGTGTGCATGCAGGTGGGTTCCACCTGGGTACACACACATGCACACACACACATACATGGAAAACCCTCTCTCTCCATCCCTCTTGCACAAGCAACACATTTCATCCCTTTAGCATAGGGTCTTCTCACAGAGTCACTAGATAGTGTTTAACACCCATGCTGGGTTCTGGTGACAGGTACTGAATGTTCGCTTCTCAGCATTACCAGTCTGCTCTTTGTGTCTGCAGGCTCCTGGGTAACAGACCTCAGCAGGGGAACATGCCAGGCAAGTCACTCCTGATGGCTGTCTCCTCGGAGATAAGCTCTGTGGAAACACAGAGGAGCTCCACACACTCCCCAGGGTTTCAACCAGACCTCACCACCATCACACTAGTTGCTCCCATCTCCTAAATCTGTGCTCCCTGGGCATCTCCCGCAGAAGGTCCCAGAGGTTCCACCCAATTTGACATGCCCCACAGAACATTCATCAACTTCCCTGACCTACTGCCTTCGTCTGCACCCTCAGGCACCAGCATCCCCTGGGTACCCAAGCCAGAAAGTGAATCCACTGTGATTCTCATGAACTGGGTTCTGATTCCTTTTAGGTTATTCTGCCTAAGTATCTCTGCACTCTGGCCTCTCCTTTCCATGCCCACTGCCACCACCAAATGTGCCATATCCCACCCAGATAAGTACACTGGTCTTCTCACCCCAGTCTCCCTATGCACAGTCTGACCCTCCGAGCACCTTTCTAAAATGCAAACCCAATCATGTCCTTCTTCTGCTTTAAACTCTTCAGTGACTCCTGCCAAAATCAGCTTTGCCTGGAAATACGTCTGACAAACATTTCTTAAAAATACCCAACTATGCCATCTGTATTAGTCTGGGTTTTCCAGAGAAACACAACCAATAAAATGCGTGTGGAGAAAAACAGTGAGAGAGAAAGGGAGAGAGAGATTTAATTTTAGGAAATAGGCTTCTGTGATTATGGCGACCCAGGGAAGAGCCCAGGTTGCAGTTGAAGTTCACGGGCCACTGGCTGGCAGGAATCCTTCTTACCTAGGGGACATCAGTCTTGATTCTATTCAGGCCTTCAAGTGATTGGATGAGGCCCACCCACATTAGGAAAGGTAATCTGCTTTACTCAAAGTCTACTGATTTAACTGTTAATAACATCTAAAAGACACATCACAAAAATATCCAAAATGATGTTTGACACAATATGTGAGCACCTTGGCCCAGTTAAGAGGACACATAAAATTAACCATCACACCATCTTTTTTTTTATAATAATAGGACTGGGGCTTTGAGGAGCAAGGAGGGTTTATCTTCCTCCTGCATGACCAGTGCAGACTCCTCTGAGTGGCTTGAAGCAGAGGAAGCCAGACCTTCAGAGCTGAGGAGACTCCCAGGATCATCTGATTAGGGCCTCTCTTGAAACAATGAGAAGAAAGGCCCAGAGTCAAGGTCCCACACACGTGTAAAAATCCATTAACTGGGAAGGCAAGATGTGCTATGAATCAAGTCAGTAAGTATTTAAAATATGAGTAACATTAGAGAACATGTAAGTTGAACATCCCCTACAATGCAGTATTTACCAAGGAGTACTTAATGTCTACTTAGCTTATCCCCTTATCTGGAGTGACCTGGGACAGATGAATGAGGATGATGAAGGGAACCAGCCGCTAAGATCCCTCCCCGATTTGGAAATGCAGCTGTTTACACACAAACTGTGTCTTACTCTGTAGATGAAGAACACCAGAGGCACTGGAGGTCACACTGCAGTAAGCGGGAGCTCAGCCTCAAAACTGAGCTAACCCACAGACTACCCACTTTCTTCCACCCTTTTCCTCCCATGTTCCTCCTCAGAGAGCCACCAAAGCACAATGAGTCCACTACCCACAGAGACCCTCAAGGGAGACAGGACTATACACCCTGCCCTAAGCAGCAGGCTGCAGTCCTAGAAGAGGGCATGCCTCGGGCTTACTCAGATCCAATGCCTTCCTAGCTTCTGCACAAGTTTCTTATGATAGCCAACCCCCATGCTCAAGTGGGACTTCCATCAGCAAAGCCTGCTATAATATTGCTGCTCCTAGAGATACGTCAAAATGCCTCCCCTCAGGCCTGAGGACTCATTTAAAGAAGCATCACATTATAACTGCGAGTGTGTTTCCATCTGATGATTAGGTAAATATGAAGAAGCATAATGTCACATTAAAAGCATTTTCCAGACACATAAACACAGCGACCACAGCCAATCGCTCAGCCACTACAATGAGACGTAAGGATAGAAAGATATTTTTCTTTTAAAATGTGAAGAAAAGGGGTGCCCTGAAGTTGTACCTTATAATTTTTGTTCCATTTCTCAGACTCAAGAGAACAAAGCCCTCTATTCCTTCCTTCCTTAGAAACAAAAATAGACTGTACTGGTCTGGTCTGCAGAGGCACCAAGATGATATCTCCACTATCAGAGTTATTTAGAAAAACAATCTCTAGCATAGGCTGAGTGCTCATAAATACTCCAGGATGAGACAACCAAGCCGGTCCCAGGACCTGGCATGGCCCCACCCCAGGACACTGGCCTACGCACTCGCAGGTAGAAGCAAAGACCTGCGTCAGGCTTGTGGCCAGCTTTTGCTTATGAAGGAGGCTCTAAAATGAAGAAACTCATACTCCAGGTCTCCTTCCACTTTGTTGCCTCTAGAATGTCATCTTCCTCCCCTCATTTTGGAAAGGAGTCACTCCACCCCAAGGATCCAAAGGCTGATGGGCCCCACTGCGCACCTCAATTGCACACAGTGCCTTCAGCCTAGTTGTGTTCCACTGTATGCACAGCCCTACACATGTGCCTGGAGATGGAGGGGCACTCGGCTCAGCTCAGGCCCCCAAGGAACTTTGCATGGGGCTGGTGGGACCAATGTTGAAACCACATAGTCAATGCTCACGGAAGGTCAGTGGCAGGTGTTATCTCAGCAACCCTATATCCAGGTCCAGCCTTTTCCAGGCTTTCCTCTCTGTAGCTATGTCTATTCAACCCATTCTCCTTGCTTTCAAAACCCTTCAGTGGCCACCCCTCTGACTGGCATTTCCCAACCTTCCTGTATCACAGCATGCATAGGAAACAATAACCTCTGTGTGGAACAGTAGCTTAAACAGGAGGCTGTGCCTGGAGACTACCTGCCCAGGCTCAAGCCATCTCCAGACCTGAGAGGTCAAGCCAGCACATATGTCATCAGCTGAGAGCACACTAATAGGACTTCTAGACATTTAACAAGATCCACAGCGAGCCACACAACTACATGGGACCAGGACACACCACAGGCATGTAACTGAAAGACAGCTTTCATGAAAGAACACTCTAACTGCATGTGGTGCTCCCTGATATTCTATTCCAGCCTACAGTTGATTCTAGAACAACCCAAGAGTTACGGACACTGATATCCCTGTGCAGTTAAAAATCAGTGTATAACTTTTGACTCCCCTAAAACTTAACTACTAATAGCCTACTTTGACTGGAAGCTTACTGATAACATAAACAGTTGATTAATATACACAATTTATGCATCCATCACATGCTACATGGTTCACCTGTAAGGTTTTTTTTTTTTTTTTTTTTCAGAGTCTCACTCTGTTGCCAGGCTGGAGTACAGTACTATGATCTCAGCTCACTGCAAACTCTGCCTCCGAGGTTCAAGCGATTCTCCTGCCTTAGCCTCTTGAGTAGCTGGGGCTACAGGCACATGCCACCACACTCGGCTAATTTTTGTATTTTTAGTAGAGACAGGGTTTCACCATGTTGGCCAGGATGGCCTTGATCTCCTGACCTCGTGATCCACCCGCCTTGGCCTCCCAAAGTGCTGGGATTACAGGTGTGAGCCACCGTGCCCAGCCTGTGAGTTTTTTCAAATTGTCACAAATCTTCAAAAAATTTTCTAATATATTCATTGAAAAAAATTTCATATGAATGGATGGATGCTTACAGTTCAAACCCATGTTATTCAAGGGTCGATTCCTATTCTATTCTATTCCTATCCTAGCATGTGTGATCTTTTCTAAAATTTTAGTTCCATCTTATTAAATTGAATGTATGACCACTCCATAGGTCTTAAGTCACAGTTTGAAAATCACTGGTTCGCCAGATTTCTTGACCTGGCAGACTGAGGGATTCTAAGCCAGTCTCAGCCCTCCTCATTTCCTGCCAACCTCCTTTGCTGCAGTAAGCTTCAGCTCCCAGAGCTCTTAAAAGGTCCAAGCTTTCATCTCCTACCCATCCCACAGCCATGCCTCTGCACACGCCACCACCCTGTCTACGGAGGCCTGTTCGTTTCTGCACCTGTATAACAGTCTAAGTCCCCCTATAAGTGACTACAGACTGCTTATCTAGCTGCCCCTGTGGGCTGTGGCTGCACTCTTCAGGGCAGTGATATGACTTTCTCAGCTTTGTGTCTCAGAACGGCCTAGCCCAGGGCAGATACTGGCCAATGTTGCTGAGCAGGTACCAACGGGAAACTTAAAGAGAAAGTCAATTACAATGGCATAGGAGGGAAGGTGGCCAGAAAGGTGGAGCAGAGGCTGACAGCTTGCTTTTTCCTGGAGTCCTTCCCTCCCTGACCAGAACAGTCATTACCATAATCACAAGACCAACTGCTCTAGGCAGACAGATCTGATCATCGGGCCCTATGCCCAGCTTCCACAGTCTTGCTTCTGAGTCATTCAAATAAACAGGTAAATCAAACTCATCATGTCCAGAACTATTGATCTTTCCACCCAAATCTGTTCCTCCTAAGACATTCCTCCAACAGGTTGACAGAAATCCCATTCTTCTGTTTCTCAGGCCCCAAACCTTAGAGTCCTTCTTGCTTTTTTATTCTCTCACACTCCTTATCCAATCTGTCAGGAAATCCTGCTGACCAACCTCCGGTGTACACCCAGATTCTGGCTTTTGTTTTGCAATACCCCTACTCCTGTGACCCTCATCCAAGCACTGCCATCTCTCCCTCAGGTGACAGCAACAACCTCCTACTTCCCTCCTTCTCCTATTGTGTCATCATCATAGCGTTGGGGGACAGTTCTCCATGGCATTTGTCCTGGACCGTCTTGTCAAGGATGTTTAGACACAAATGCCTAGGAGGGGAGGTGTATACTCTGTGTACTGTTCCTGGACAGAGAGCTGATTGTTTCCTGAGCGAGATAATAAAGATATTGACTTACTCCAGGGCAAAGTTAGGGCAGATTTGCTAGTAGTCCCTTATAAGAGTAGGGGTTTCCTAAGATCGGAGTTCCTCAGCTATGACACAGACCCACCGGGCTGCTCCAAATCGCCCCTATGGGACTCACGGAGCAAGGGGGATGGATGTGAACAAGAGGCTCATGCTGTCTGCTGTGTTGTGGTAACAAAGTCCTTTGTTTCTGACCAGGAGCCCCGTGTCTCTGCTAGCATCTGTGAAACTGCAGCAGGCTATCAGCTTGAACTTTCACAGTTCTTGACACAGAGGAGTCAAAGATCTCATTTCATATCTAAGTCAGATCAAGTCCCTCCTTTACTCAAAATCCTACAATCACTCCCATCTCAGAGAAAAAGCCAAAGTTCTTACCATGGCCACAAAACCCTAAATGATCACTCCCATCCTCCCGCACACTCTGCCATCACATCCTGTCTCTGACCCCATCTCCTGCTCCTCTCCCTATTCCTCACTCTTCTCCAGCCGTATGGGTCTCCCTACGGTTCCTCAGACATGCTGGGCACAGGCCCTACTGTGGACCTTTATACTTGCTGTTCTGTTTGTGGGACGCTCCTTCCCTCACACCTACTTGGCCCACTCGCTCATCTTCTTCTGTCTGTTCAACATCCGCTTCTTACTGAGCTTGAACCCCCTATTTAAAATTGCATCCTGGCTGGGCACAGTGGCCCATGCCTGTAATGTTAACACTTTTGGAGGCCAAGGTGGGTGGATTATTTGAGGCCAGGAGTTTGAGACCAGCCTGGCCAGCACAGTGAAACTCCATCTCTACTAAAAATATAAAAATTAGCCAGGCATGGTAGCATGTGCCTGTAATCCCAGCTACTGGAGAGTCTGAGGCACACTTGAATCCAGGAGGTAGAGATTGCTGTGAGGCAAGATAACGCCACTGCACTCCAGCCTGGGTGACAGAGCAAGGCTCTGTCTGAAAAATAAATAGATAAATACAAAAAATAAAATTGCATCCTCCCTACCATCACAGGCTCTCAACATTACTTCTCTAACCTGGGGATCCCCAAAGGACAACACTGACCTAGTCTCAGTTCCACCCCTGACAATGGCGGACCAATAGGTCAGCAGCAGACCTGAGGTCCTCTTGGCTACCGAATTGGAAAATGGCATCAAGGAATACAATAGTAGTCAGAAGGAAGTAGCTTTCTGTTCAGAAAGAAGCCAGAACAAAGGGAACAACTGATGACTGACATAGTTGGTATAATGTCCAGATTCCCTGGCGAGGAAGATGTGACACAGGGCTGAGCTCTGACCAGTCAGTTAAAAGAAGGCTTAAACTACAGTGATGTGGGCACTCGAGAGGCGGAAGCTGTACCCACCTCTAACGCTGGCTGGTGACATCTGGAAGAGTCAGCTTATATATTCAACTAGTACATTTCTACAGCATCTGACTTTTTTTTTTTTTAGTTTTGGTTTTTAGTTTGGTGATTATGACAGGCCTGCTTTGCTATTTATGTTTCTGATTATTTTTAGTTTTTTGCAATTTGATTTTCTTAAATTAAAACTTGAGATCTAAGCATTGGATTTTCTGTGATGTAGCATTGTGTGTTCATATATGCAGTTTATATATTTGGATTGCAAAAGCCTCAGAAAAGAGATATTTCAATATTTGGCACCCAAACAGCCTTATTTCCATATCACCCACATGCGTCCCTGTCTCCACGCACTGCTTTCTATTCCCACACTCCCAGCGACAAACTCCGGATCCTTGTGAGTCAAAACAAAGAGCTGGAACAAGTAGCTAGGCCCTCTCTCAATGCCAAGCTCTGCTGTCACCACATGTGGCTGGGATAGGGCAGCACAGCCTGCAGACTTCACCCCCAGTCCGAGCCTCCTGAGCTGCAGGCCCTTCTGGGCTTTCTCTCACTCACAATTAGATTCATGGATTCCCAACAAGGCTCTCTGGCATGTTTCTGGGTTTAATTCCTGGCATGCAGAAAGTACATAATAACTGTTTGCCTGAAGAGACCTGTTTTCCTACAGGTTCTGTGGCCCCGTCACATCCTTCCTGGTGGATGATGCTCTCCTAAGGTGGCTTTCTCCCTGTGGCTGCTCCTTGGCTCATCCATCCATTGAGCAGGCCCTCCTCCCTTGGCCTCCATGATGCTGAGACTTCCCCTGGCGCCCTCCTGCTGCCTTGGCTAAGACAGTCCTCTTCCCCCTAAAGCTGCTCTCATCCATGGTTGTAACAGCCACTCCCATGTCTCTATGTCCAGCCAGCCATACCTCCAGGCTGCATTTCCAGCACCACTGCTGTTTCTATTCAGACACACCTTGAAATTTCAGGCTCATCAGTTTCCCTCTAAAGTCCCTCCTGCTCTCTGACCTTCCTCACTGCGTTAATTCAACCTTCCATGCCTCAGGCACCCAGGCTTACCCAACAGGATCTATGGAACTTGCTCTAGCTCACCTTCTGCTCGTTTCCAACCCTTCCTATTTGCCTGCCTCACTGTGGAGGCTGCAAAAACTAACGACTCTCCTTCCTTGCAGCTGGGAGAGTTGATGAGCTGCAGTTCTGACCATAAGTTAGAAAGGGAAGTCCACTGGGGAGTCTGGGGAAGCTTTTGCTGGCCATCTCTCTTCCTTGGGTCCCCTTTGCCCCTCTTCCCCGCAACATCGATGCATTATCTGGAGCTGTTACAATAGTCCTGACTCCCTGGGGCACAGCAAATACACAGGCTAAGAGTCCAAGGCAGGAAGACAATGCTGGGGACTTTGATGGCATCACCACCAAGCTCTGGACAGCCTGTCCTAGAAGATAAATACATGTTTTTATTGAATTTTCTGTTGCTTGCAGCGAAAGCATCCTTACTGATACACACAGTAATATTCTTTATTTCATCTCTCCCTGCTCCCTCCCCTTTCTCTCATACACACAGCTTCTTACTCAGTTGCTATCACCTGTTTCCTCTCCCTTCCTTCCTCCCTTCTCTTGCCATTCACTCTGGACACAGAGCATTCACTCTGGACCTGCTCTGTGCTGCCTCACAGAGAGAAAGCAGGAACCAACCACGCACTGGACCATGGAGAGCACCCAGGCCAGGTTTCTCCCCTCCATCTTCGTTGTGCCCCTTACACAGGCAGTGCCTGTGCCCCTTACACAGTCAGCCTCCAGCCACAGTCTGCTTTGTCTTCTTCAGGGTTTCCTGCACACCTCTAGCACAATTAGAATCTCAGGTTTTCTCCAGTGAAGTATTGCAATGGCCTTCAGGTCTCTCAGAGGGTTCCTTGGCCTCAATTTCCTGACTAGGACCATTCTGCATCCCAGATCTGGGGTCCTCTCCCTCACAGCCCCACTCTCACCCCATGCCCACTGCCTGTCACTGGGACCCTGGTGTCAGCAATTCAATTCCACCCCCACCCCCCACCCCAGACACTTACCCATCCACCAGAACTCAACAAAACTCTCATGCGAGGTCTCAGTAGCCAGGAAAAAGGGCCCAGCAGTCAAAGCACATAGGAGGAACCAGGCTTATGTTAGGACACAAGAGCCAAACAGCCCTGAGGCGAGTCGTGAGAAGGATGAGGCCAGGGAGAGATACCCCCCTATTATGTATATGCTATATACTACTAAGCACTAGGCCAGATGGCATCTATGTATTCTCTCATTTTAAAATCACATTTGGGATAGTTTTACAGAGAATGGATTCTGAGGTTCAGAGAGACTCAGCAGCTGGTCTGAAGTCACATAGCACATAGTGGGCAGGATGGTCATCTGAGGTAGAGAAAAATGAAGTTGGAAGAGCTGGCGGTCTGCAGGTCAAGGTTTCATTTCCTGGAAGAAGAGAATAGCCATCTCCCCCTACCCTTTGCTGCTGGCTCCTCGGCTCTGCTGAGACCACTTCCTAAAGCAAGACATCCACCAAAAGCCCAGCAGAGGAGCTGTGACAGACCTGACTCTGACACCACCATACTTGTCATTATGTAGACAAAATGCCAATCAAGGATTATAGACTCCTGAAAACACTGCCCCCTAAACAGGCCTCTAGGTTAACAGCACCATGGCTCAAGCTCAGAGCCCTCTGGGGTGGGTTCCTGGGTCTTTCCAGGAGGGCCTGTGGAAGCAACCTGCCTGCTGAGGCCAGCAACCTGTTTATCCTCTGACCGTGGTGGCATGCCCCTTTGCAGGTGGTTGGGAGGACTGCCCTCTGTCCCAGTTCAGATTCCACCCCTCTACTGATGCTCACTGTAACCCCCAGAACACGCAGGCCATTCAGGTGCATCTGAGGCACAAAGACAAAGAGACTACCAGATCTAGAATATAAAAGGGACCTTCTTGTTTAAAGTTGTTTTATAATTGCCAAAGTAGTTTCATATCCATTATTCCACTGGGTCCTCACAACAATGAAGCCAGTGTTGCTTTTCAAATTTTCTACATGAACATCATCATCAACAACAAAGCAAAGCTCCAGGAAATCTGGCATGCTGAAGACCTCACAGCAGTTGGGGAGTGCAGTGAACGGTGGGAGTAATCAATTTAGTTTTCCTCTCCTTCCTTCTGGTCTCCCGTGGGATGTAGTGTCCAGAGGACATCATAACCCTGGACACAATAAGAGGTTCGTGGAGGAGCCTGTGACCCTAGTTAGGCCATTCAGAGTCCTTCCTAGGATGTTTGATGGAATTATCAGGAAAGAGCAAGATGTAAACCTGGAACAGGTGGGCCATCCCTCTGATCAGAGAGGAGCATCTGCCAGACAAGGCAGGCCAGCTCTAGAAATGCAAAGATGAATTTATGGGAACATGGAACACACAAATCCAGCCATGTCTGAAGCCAGTTGTATCTCTGGAATTTTCAGTTACATAAGTCAATATTTTCTGATCTTATTTATGACAGAAAGAGTCTTCGCACCAACACAAAGAATAAAACCAACACCTCCTAGTTCATGGCAGGATACAGAAATCTCCCAAAATATAGAAATGAAAATAAAGGACAAGCATAAGTTTCCTACCATGAACAGTTACTTTTATTCATTCAACAAGTATTTATGGGCCAAGTACCATGCAAATTGGCTGGAAAGACAGTAGTAAGCCAGAGATACAGGATCCTTGTGCTCAGTGACCTTAATAGAACAGAAGTGTAGGTGTCATGGATGACTGTGGGTGGCAACAGTAATAATACAAACCTAGTCTGAGGGAGGGTCTGGAAAGACATTTTCAGAATGTCACATTTAAATTGAAACTGAAGAACAATCAAATGTGAGCCTCGTGAAGCAACGTCTGGACAAGGGCAACAGCGTGGGTGAAGATCCATTGCTGAGACAGCATTTTCATTATTAGTGACTCATGAGTACTGATGCACTTTTGTGGGAGTAATACAAGTGGATGCTACATCTCCTTTCGTGGTTTGGAAATAAATATATATGAAAATATTTCCAAACTGATCAGATAAGCATGCAAAGAAGTATTTACAAGAACTTTTTTGTTGCAGCAATTTTTATAACAACAAAAATTTATAACAACAGAAACTTAAAAATAACAAGGTATGCCAATATAAACTTACAACTGGAAAACATTTTAAAAGACAATGTAAACATAAATTTATTGACTTGGAAAAATATACACATCTAGAAGAAATGAATAGGTTTCAGAGAATATGGATAGGATGATTCCATGTATTGAGTACAAAATAGGAATTCAATAAATATTTATTGAATAAATAGCAAATAAATATATCTGAACAGATCAACACCAAATAAAATGCTCACATTCATTATTACTGGGAGAAGGGATTATTGGTGATTTTAAATTCTTTTCTGAATTTGTTTATCTGAACTATCTAATTTTTTTTTGTAAAATGGCCATGAATTACTATCACAATAAAAAGGAATAAAGAAGAAAATTTATTCAAAGCAGGCAATGACTTACCAAGGTCAGTTTTAAAGATTAACACTTGGAATCAGGAAATGGGACTTCAGGAAAGAACAGAAAACAGCATGGCTAGATAAGTACAATAGATAGGAAATATTCCTCCTATAAACATTAAGGAGAAAAATCTTTCTTCAATGTCACAGCCAAAGTTTGTCCAACACAAGTCCATTCCATGTTTATTATTTATTCAGCTATCTGTAACACTGCACATTAGTTAAATATTAGTAAAGGAAAACATTTACATTGATGCAAAAATAAAGTCAACAAGGCTTCTGTGCGTATGAGACCAAAATATTACATTTAAAAAGTCTTTGTATTCCAAACATCTAAATATTTGAGAAAGTCTGCAAAACAAATGCTATTTGGATTAATTTCTGGGGGGACTGATTGTATCATCCATGTTTCTCTGATGTGTTAGCATAATACAGAAGACAGCTTCCAACAATCAAGCCAGTAGCTGGGCACAAACATAGCCAGCTCCCTCATTGCCATCACTGGAAACATGTGCTGGGCAAGTAACATAACTGACTCTTTGATGGCCTTCTGGAGCCAAATTGTAATCCTCTGATTGTTCATATTAGGAAAATTCTGTTAACTTTGAAACTCTGGAAGCCCTGATGGAGGCAAAGCATTGGCGCTGATCCAGACAGAGCTGAATAAAGCAGACAGCAGGTGCTGTAGAGAGCTGGCCAAATGGTGGGAACTGGGCCCCGGAGGACCCCCACACATTGAAAGGACAGCTGCCTGTCTCCCACATAGCCTCCCAGGCCCTGCACAAGCAGCATGGCTCCTGCTTTCTTGGGCTTGTCTCACCTACCAGGCTACAGCCTCCTTACTCAGCCCAGTATGGAAGGTGTTCACAGCAGACTGAAGAAGTCAAGAAATGCAGGCTACAGGAGCAGAGGTGACCTGAGCCTTGGAATATTGGGCAAAGGAAAAGGATGCCAGAGGCAATGAGGCCAAGGGCAATGATGCCAGGAGCATGGTCACATAGGCCATGCATGGCCTAGGGCTATCGGGCAGCTCACAGCTATTCCCTTGAGGAAGCATGGGTCACTCATGGGACAAATTCAAAGACTTAGGAAAGAACAGATGTCATCACGCCCAGAACCATGCTCCCAAAACTCCTCACTCTGAAATCAGGCATTTACATGTGGTTATTCCCCCTGGAATATGAACTCCTGCAGCTAGGGCTACATCTTACTAGACTTGGCATCACTGCAACTGGCACGGTATTGAACTAAGAGTCTTCACTCAGTAACTGTTGGCAGTTAAATGAGTAGATGAATGCATAAAACAGCAAATCTAAAGGCTAATTCTAGATCAGTACGTGCTGTGAAAATCATGGATAGTTCAAGTTACCTCCAGGAAATCCCTTAGATTGGCCAGAAGGTACATAGAGAATCAGCCAACACCTCTCCTCCACCACTGGACTAGGTCAGTGGTTCTCTGCTAAATGCCAGAGGAAGGGGCTCACATAGGGTTAACATGATGCACAGTCTCAGTATGCACACACAAGTAACAAACACAAGGCGCGCGCTCAGCTTTGCAAGGTTCTCACACTGTAGTAGCTACATGGGAACTGAGACCCACTGAGAGGAAAGCCAGACCGAGCCTCCCACCGCTCTCTTGCATGCTCACTCTGAGTGGGATGATGGATGGAATCCCCAGCATTCTTTAAACCATCTTCCTTTTCTCCTTTTCAAAATTGCTGGAAGCACAGATAAATGAATGAATTAAATTCATATTTCATGGGACTCAAATGCATTCCTGTAACTGGATTACCATAAACCCAAAACAAAAAGGGGATAGGATGGGGGAAGGCGAAAGGCTGCCCCATTGAAATGCAGCCCTGTCACGTAGTTCTCGTGTCATGGTTTTCAGCTCTCTCAGGTCATTTAAGGACTTCTCTACATTGGTTATTCTAGTTAGCCATTCGTCAAATCTTTTTTCAAGGTTTTTAGCTTCTTTGCGATGGGTTCGAACTTCCTCCTTTAGCTCGGAGAAGTTTGATCATCTGAAGCCTTCCAACACTTTTACACTGTTGGTGGGACTGTAAACTAGTTCAACCATTGTGGAAGACAGTGTGGCGATTCCTCAAGGATCTAGAACTAGAAATACCATTTGACCCAGCCATCCCATTACTGGGTATATACCCAAAGGATTATAAATCATGCTGCTATAAAGACACATGCACACGTATGTTTATTGCGGCACTATTCACAATAGCAAAGAATTGGAACCAACCCAAATGTCCATCAATGACAGACTGGATTAAGAAAATTTGGCACATATACAACATGGAATACTATGCAGCCACAAAAAAGGATGAGTTCATGTCCTTTGTAGGGACACGGATGCAGTGGGAAACCATCATTCTCAACAAACTATCACAAGAACACAAAAACAAACACCGCATGTTCTCACTCATAGGTGGGAATTGAACAATGAGATCACTTGGACACAGGGTGGGGAACATCACACACTGGGGCCTGTCGTGGGGTAGGGGGAGGGGGGAGGGATAGCATTAGGAGATATACCTAATGTAAATGACGAGTTAATGGGTGCAGCACACCAACATGGCACATGTATACATATGTAACAAACCTGCACGTTGTGTACATGTAGCCTAGAACATAAAGTATAATTAAAAAATAAATAAATAAAAGAAAATCAATTGACAAAAAAAATGTTAAGAATGTCTTTCTAGATTTTCAGTTATGTTCATTGATCTCTATGTCTTTCAGTTTCACACTGTCTGGATTTTTGTAGTTTAAAAAAAAAGAAAGAAAGAAATGCAGCCCTGGCCAGCAGCTTCCATTGGCACCCCTCATGCCTGTGCTAACCACACCAGCTGCCAGCACACCTGCCTCTCCTGACCCCCAGGCCCTGTTTCCACACCATCTAATCAGGCCTTGGCCTGGGCTCACACCAGTTAGTTATTCAGTCTCAACTCAGATCTGTCTGCTTCTGGACACATGCATGGCTTTCTGAGTGCTGTTTCCTCAGCAAGCCCAACAGCTTAGTGAAACCATCTCTGCAAGATGGACAGTCTCCCACCCCATTCCATCTCATTTTCATATCCCTAGTAAGTGACAGAGGGAAAATGAACCTCTTGGTGGGTCAGAAATAGGCATGAATGTGTAGTTATTCATCACCCTCAGTGACATGCTACCGTCTATTAGAGTCTGAGGCAAAAGAAAAAATCAGTAACACTAGTCTCATATTTATTTGAAATCTTGACATTTGTTTATCATGGACTTTTGCATTAATCTTTATTTTCTAAAATATTGCATTAAATATTTATTTTGATATTACAGTGGTTTCTTTTGGTGCCTCCTTAAATTTTGCAGCCAAGCGCCTCCCTCATTTCATCCTAATCACTAGGCTACTATTGATAGAGCTACTATTTACTGAGTACCAATAATAAACCAGACACTGCACTTATAAAAACACTTATATATAAAACCCTTGCAATACTCTCAATCGTAGTGAGGAATGTTTTAATTTGACAAATGGGAAAACTGAGGCACCAAAAGTAAATGGCACAGCAAATATCACACAGCTGGTAACAGGTGTGGAACAGAAACTCAGCAGACAGGAAAGATAGCCACACTTGACTAGGAAATACCAACGTGCTGTGGATCTTACTTAGGGAGTATTGACATTGGAAAGCATGATAAAGCACTATGCAGGCAGCCAGAGAGATTAAGCGTGGATTCCAAGGTGCCTGGAGAGGTTCCAAGGGATTTGAAGGAGGCTGTGGAGACCAACTGCCTCCATGAACATTTGCATATGGACTAAGGAAAGGCTTCCCTGCTAGAGAAGTCACATCCTGAAGAAAGCCTGGTAGGTGTTTTAGAACCCAGGCTTTGAATTTTTCATAAGATTATTTTAGATTTGTGGGAGGAAGATTATTATAAAATCTGTGGCCACAAGTACTTTTCTTGCAATTTCTTTTTCAGAAAGAATAAAACAAAGTATCTCACACATGCAAAAATGTCTAATTTGATTTAAAGCCATAGGTCAGTTTATTCATCTGCTCATAAATATCATACTCTTATTAACACCATGGAATCCATGGAAACTCCACTGAGAAACCACAAAACCTGAATGCGGATTAAACTGGAAGCCCTTTTTCCAAGAATATGTATGTTATATTGAATATCAATACCAACTCTGGTTCCTAAATATTAGCAGTAGTATGAATGAACTTAGATATTAACTGTTAGATGAGATCAAGTATGCAATATTGTTCAGACAAAGCTGCCAACATTAGAGAGTGTTGGCTAGCACTATTCTGGTATGCGTGGGTTGGCACCTTTCTACAATTTTGTTATCATTTCCCCTTTTGCCATTGCTGTTTGCCACATACCTTACCAGCTGATGATGACATTGGCCCAAGTCCAAAAGTGGACCAGAAAACATATCCCAAGTCAAGATCTGCTGCTTTTCCCACTTCAAATTGCATTAATTTTTCTCACATCAGACTTCTCTAGCACCACACCTTTTAGCACGGTATTTAATTAAAATACAGTCCTATCTTGTTAAAAATTGAGAAACTTCTGTCTCCTCAGGTCTAACTAGCTGCTCAATGGTGGGAATTTTGTTTTACTTAATCTCATGCATTCAGTTTAGGGATGAGCACATATCAAGCTTCAGGTAAAAGGCTTACTGAGGCCAAAAGGAGACATAAAGAAAAGCAGGAGAGGCTCTGTGTGTGAGTCCTGGTGGGCAGGGGGTGAACGAAGCTCTAGGGCCCTGGTAGGACTATATTGGGTACTCTAAGGAAATTTAACAAGAGGCTGGATCAATACCAAATGCAGGGAATAAAGCCAAGGTCATCAACAAACAAGTACAAATGGAGAGAGAATGAGAACAAGGGAACCAATAATTACAACACAAGTGTGGAAGATCTGGAGTGAGGAGAGCGGCAAAAATCCATCCACGCATGTGGCTCAGGACTGAGGCCATGCCTGACATGAGAATGTTGGAGGACACTAGTGGCCAAGGGTTCATGGACACTGTCCTCCTCAGAGCTGCCCTGCCATGACCTTCCTCCATTCCTGGGCCAAGGTCTCCAGTGCTTATCTCCTTTACCCTTGGGTTCTTGGAGCTCAGCTTCAGCTCCACATTCTCTAGTGGGTATAAGACCCAGGGCTAGCCACAGGCCACCACTCTTTCTTTGCTATCCTTCCACAATGGCCATAGGAGACAGAGACCACCTAATGCAACATCACTTGTTTATGAATCATAAACCATGGTCCTAGCGGACCAATAGAAGGGGCATATTATATGGACAATAAGTGGAGAACAGCACAACAGTATCAGCTACAGGATAGAGAGAAGCTCATTTGCAATTTTTATACCTTGGTTAACAAGGTATAAAATACCATGGAGCCCCCACAAACAAATCCAGTGGGTTTTATTGTGAACTGGCCAAAGATAACAATCAAATTAGCACAAGCAGCCTCTCCCACTGGATTTTATTTGTATTGATTAAAGGAGCTAGAAATCAAAGCTTCTTGACTGGAAATATGTGTCTTTTTCCAATTCAGATATCTTTTCCAAGTCTTTGCTCCCTGATGAAAATCTCCATTATGTTAGTAAATTACTGAAAGTCCATGAACGGCAGGGAACTAGCTTTCTAAGAGAGCCCCAGCATCAGAGAGGCTCTCTAAAGAAGAACCACCTAAATATTTTTAGAGGTTCATCCTCCCTGCTGCTCCTGTGAATGGCTCTTGGTGCTGATTGCTGTATGGGGTTTCCCTGTTGGGACCCAGGTGGCCAGAGGTGGATTTGCACTAACTTCTCCCACATCTCACCCCATCAATTCCTGCACCTCACCTGGAGGGCTCTCCAGATGGTACCTCTCATAAACGGAAACCAAGGTCAGATTAGTCATCTGTTTATATAAGAAAGTCACCTTCCAATTTATTAGCTATCTCTCTTTGTTTTAATTCTGTAAGTAAACAAGGGAACTGCATACTAATGAAGGTATTTATTTAATTAATTGGTATAAGAGAAATTGCAGTGAAGGCTACCTGGCTATGGAAACTTCAAAGAGACAGTGGGCATTGCTTGATGTACAAAACATGAGTGCATATTTTTTATCAAATTGAGGTAATTATTTCCTCATTCTATCTGCCTAATAGAGGAAATGGAGAGCCCTCTCTTGTGGAAAATAATATTAGCACCTCCATAATATTTTATATGCAATGACGAGCATACAAAAAAAATTATCAGACATATGAAGAGGCAAGAAAATTTGATCAATAATCAAGGAAAGAAAGATCATAGAAATGAACTTATAGATAATCCATACATTGGAGCTGGCAACAAGGACTTTAAAGTAATTGTCATTAACATGTTAAAGAATCAAATCAATAATGTGATACATCACATCAACAGAATGAATAACAAAAACCATATGATTATTTCAATTGATGCTAAAAATGTTTTGATAAAATTCAACATCCCTTCATCAAAAAATTCTCAAAAAACCTGGTATAGAGGAAACATACCTCAACATAATAAAAGGCATATATGACAGACCAACAGTTAGTATCATACTGAATGGGAAAAAACCATAAGTCTTTCCTCTAAGATCTGGAACATGATGACAAGGATGCCCACTGTTATTCATCACTGTTATTCAACATAGTACTGGAAGTGCTAGCTAGAGCAATCAGAAAAGAGAAAGATATAATGGGCATCCAAATTGGAAAGGAAGAAGTCAAGTTATCTTTGTTTGCTAATTAGAAACCTTAAGATTCCACAAAAAGCTATTAAAACTGATAGACAAATTCAGTGAAGTTTCAGGATACAAAATCAACATACAAAAATCAGTAGCATTTCTATAGGTCAATAGTGAACAATCTGAAAAATAAATTTAAAAAGTAATCCCATTTACAACAGCCACACATAAATTTAAATACCTAGGAATTAAGAAGTAAAAGATTTATATAATAAAAACTGTAAAACACAGAAATTGAAGAAGACAAAAAGATTGACAGACTTTCCATGAGGAATCAATATTGTTAAAATGTCTATACTACCCAAAGCAATGTACACATTCAATGCAATTCCTATCAAAATACCAATGACATTCTTCACAGAAATAGAAAAAGAAATGCTAAAATATAGAACACAAAAGACCCAGAGTAGCCAAAGCTATCCTAAGCAAAATGAATAAAACTGGAGGAATCATATTATTTGACTTCAAATTATACTACAGAACTATAGTAACCAAAACAGCATGGTACTGGCATAAAAACAAACACATAGACCAGTGGAACAGAAAAGAGAACCCAAAACAAATCCATACACCTACAATGAACTCATTTTCAATAAAAGCGACAGAACATACATTGTGGGGGAGAAAATACAGTCTCTTCAATAAATGGTGCTAAGAAGACTGGATATCCATATGCAGAAGAATGAAACCAGACTCCTATCTCTTGCCATACACAAAAATCAAATCAAAATGGAATAAAGACTTAAAAATCTATGACCTTAAACTATGAAACTACTACAAGAAAGTGTTAGGGAAACTCTCCAGGACATTGGTCTGAGCAAAAATTTATAGAGTAATACCCCACAAGCACAGGCAAACACAGCAAAAGTGAACCAATGGGATCACACCAAATTAAAAAGCTTCTGCACAGCAAAGGAAACAATAAACAAAATGAAGAGACAACCCACATAATGGCAGAAAATATTTGTAAATTACTCGTCTGACAAGGGATTAATAACCATAATATATAAGGAACTCAAATAACTCTATAGGTAAAAGTCTAATAATCCAATTAAAATGGGCAAAAGATTTGAATAGATATTTCTCAAAAGAAGACATACAAATGGTAAACAGGCATATGAAAAGGTGCTCAACATCACTGATCATCAGAGAAATGCAAATCAAAACTATGAGATATCATCTCACTCCAGTTAAAATAACTTATATCCAAAAGACACACAATAGCAAATGCTGGTGAGGATGTGGAGAAAAGAAAACACTTGTACACTGTTGGTGGGAATGTAAATGAGTACATCCCACTACAGAGAACAGTTTGGTGGAGCTACCATATGATCCAGCAATCCTACTGCACTCCCAAGTTTATTGCAGCACTGTTTGCAATAGCCAAAATTTGGAAGCAACCTAAGCGTCCATCAGCAGATAAATGGATCAAGAAAATGTGGTATTTATGCACAACGGAGCACTATTCAGCCATAAAAAAGAGTGAGATCCTGTCATTTGCAACAAAATGGATGGAACTGGAGGTCATTATGTAAGTGAAATAAGTCAGGCACAGAAAGACAAACATCGCATGTTCCCACTTATTTATGGGATCTAAAAATTAAAACAATTGAACTCATGAAGATAGAGAATAGAAGGATGTTTATCAGAGGCTGGGACGCATAGTAAGAGGGTGGAGAAGGAGGTATGGATGGTTAATGGATACAAAAAAACCCCCAGAAATCATGAATGAGACCTAGTATTTGATAGCAGGGTGACTACAGTCAATAACTTAATTGTACATTTAAAAATAGCTAAAAAAGTATTTTAGATTGTTTGTTACACAAAGGATAAATGGTTGAGGGGGTAGATACCCCACTTTATGAGATGTGATTATTACACATTGCATGCCTGTATCAAAACATCTCATGAACCCCATAATACATACACCTACTGTGTACTCACAAAAGTTAAAATAAAAAAAAAAGTTGAAGAAAATAAAAGATAAAGAAAAAGATGGAGAATTGACACAGAAACTATAACTTACAAAAAGAGTTTTAAAAGGCATTTGGAACTTAAATATGTGCTGTATTACATTAAGAACGCATCAGGTGTATTTGATAGCAAACTGGACAAAGCAGAAGATGAGATTAGTAGATAGCAATGCTAAAGTGGAGAGAGAAAAAAGGATGGGAGAAGAGAAGAGCACAAGAACTATGCGGGAAACAGCCAAATAATCTAACGTACACATAATGAGAGTTGTACTGTGTTTTGACTTCAGAAAGACCTGAGTTGAACTTCAGCCTCCTTACTTAAGGGATGAGTAAGTAGTATTCTTGGTAAGTGATCTAACTCTTCCAAGCTTCAGTTTCCACATGTACAAAACGGGAACAAATAAGTCAACATTGTAGGCTTTTTAAAAGTGAGGTAAGTTATTTTGAAGCATTATCTGAGTGCTTTTCATAGCCATCCTTGCAGTCCAACAAGCGCCTTCATTTTACGAGCCTCAGAATCAAGACACATGCCAACAACCATAGAACCCTAAAATAAAGGCCCCTAATACTGGACTGTCAGGCTTACAGGCCTTTGGTATAGGGATGAAGCCTCATGGAATGGCTTTTCCTCTCCCCTGGACAACAGTAGAGATGACAGCATAGAAAACTAGAGAAAGGAAAGATAATATAGGCAGAGAAGAGCAAGGTGAGAAATCTAGCAGCTCTACCAGCGCAGGCAACATGCCCTGGCAGCACCCAGGGATCACATGAAAACAGCTCAGCTCTTAGGGATGCTTCCCGCTGCCATTATCCAATAGCGACCACAGAAATGGGACAATCTACAGACCACAGTAGGAGTAATACTCATCTGGGTCCTGACACTTTGTTAAGTCCTCATCTAACCGTCTCCATGTGGGCAACCCCTGTTTTATGGATCAAGACATGAATAAAATTAACTGATAATTCCAATATTCATTATATTATCACGATTGTATTAATTATATTCTATACATTACGATTCTATACATTATGATTTATTACATGTTATTTCAACTGTAGCTAATCTTTAATGGGCACAAACGATGTGCCAGGCACTGGTCTTCACATTTCACATGCATATTAACTCATTTATCATAATAACCTTCCAAAATATTAGTAAGTGCTAGCTAAATATCTTCCTCAGGGCCACCTAGCTAAGAAGGCTCTCTGTCAATCCTAAAGTACTACCCCAGGAATGGGTAATACCTGCTGAATGCCCACTATATGTTAGGAACCTTTTATACTTGTCTGATTGAATTTAAACTGTAGCCTCCGAGACTCAGTTCCCTCATCGACAAATGTAGTTATGTTGTTATCCATTGCTAGCCCCACAGTGCCACTGTAAATCTTAAAGGGGATGATTATATGAAGTACCCATCACAGTGATCATCACATGGGAAGGAAGGAAGGAAGGAAGGGAGGGAGGGAGGATCTTAAGTTTAAAACTGTTCTATACATATATATACACACACATATATATGTATATGTGTGTGTGTGTGTGTGTGTGTATATATATATATATATATATTTTGAGACAAGGTTTCATGCCGTTGCCCAGGTTAGAATGCAGTGGCGCGATCATAGCTCTCTGCAGCCTCAAACTCCCGGGTCCAAGTGATCCTCCCACCTCAACCTCCTGAGTAGCTGGGACTAGAGGCACATGCCACCATTCCTAGACCATACATATAATTCACACAGAGAATGAAACCTAGGAACACCTACTTTTATTCTTGTACTTTTTAATGTACTTGATGAAAGTTAAATAACAGATGTGTCAGACCAAATTGTCTGTCACCAATTTGGTTTACAGTTGTAAGTTCAAATATCAGAGCTTACTGGAATGTAACAGAAACATTATTTTAATTGGTCCCATGTCTATCAGGAAAATCTGAGATCCCTCTGAGGCCCCCAGAATAGCTGCCCCTCTCTGACCAAGCAGATAACCCACAGGGTCCCCATTCAGGACTCAGATTTATCTTTAAAGAGCTGTACAGGTAAAGGAAGAGCTCTGAGGTATGAGGCAGGCAGGTATGGGATGCTGGATCAGTTCCCCATTCCCAGGTTCCCCAGAAGTCAGGATTAGAAAACTTCACCCTGGGCAAGTTTACACTCAAACTAAAAACCGAGTACTGCATGTTCTTGCTTAAAAGTGGGAGTCAAACACCGAGCACACATGGACATAAACATGGAAACAACAGACACTGCAGACTACTGGAAAGGGAGGGAGGGAGGGAGCAACATCACACAATATTCCCATGTAACAAACTTCTCATGTACCCCCTGTATCTAAAATAAAAGTTGAAATTTTAAAAATGAAAGGAAATTTCAGGGTCCCTGAGGCTATCACCGCAGCCCACCTCCAGTGGCTGATGCCTGAAAGCAGCCCCTCTCCAAAGGGCTGGCACCAGCAAATGTGTCTGCTCCCAAGCAGTGTAGGTCATGGGGATAGGCAAACATAATGGGATCATTAAAGGATTAAGAAAAAAAAAATCACAAGGTCCAGGCAGAAGAGGAAAACTGAGTCTGAAGCTCCTGCTCTTCCCATCAGAGGTAATCTCATTTTAAATTTGGCCTCAAGGTTTCCAGAAACCTTGAGTTTCCAGAAACATAAATTTAGATCTTATGTAGCCTCTGTGTGTGACTAGAATATAAGCCAGAAAATCTGCTGAGAAAATGAGGATGTCAGCTTCTAAGTCCACTCTAGCCCAGAGCAGGTGGTGAGACTCTGCAGTTCCTGAAGCTAGAAGGAAGATCTTCAATGTCCTGCCCTGGCCTTGATTTATGAAAGGTAACCACTCTTTATTGAGCTTGTGCCAACCATCAAACACTGACTGCAGACTTTACAGAACTCTCCTAAAAGTGGCATGTTGTGGAACTATTATCCCAATTTAAATAAAGAAAACTGAGGTTGGGAGATGTGAAGTCTCTGCTCCAGGTCTCCTATTGGCAGGTGCAAGACTGTAGAGTCAGGTCTGTGTGATTCCTGAGCTCAGGAAGGCTTGTTTCTCCACACAACGTTCTGTTCTGATGACTGACCCATTGTCCTGGACCACACACTGCCCTAGAAGACCCTGTACAAACATCTGGACCACACACTGCCCTAGAAGACCCTGTACAAACATGACTTCACCTTAATTCTCACAACCCACTTGCAAGTAGAAAAGAAAACTTTTTGACCATACTAAATGTCCATCAGCTTTTTTTCTTATGCTGTATATACCTCTGACTGGGAAGAAGAGAGGAGTCAGCACTAGCTTCTGAATATGTGCCCTCTTACTCCAGGATCCCAAGAAAACTACAAATTCCAAGTCTCTCATTCATGGAGAGACATAACACATTTATAGAAAGGAAACTTTAATACTTAGAAAAAAGTTGACGTTTTCTAAAAGTGACCTATAAATTTGATGAAACTCCATTAAAAAAAGTTTTTTCAAGAGACTCGACAAACTGACTCTAAATGTACATTTGAAACGTATATTTGAAAATGTACATTTGAAATGTATATTTGAAAGAAAATAGACCACATCACTTCTAAAGAAGAATGAAGTGGAGGAATTTGCCCTACCAGATACAAAGACTAAATACAGATGTGTAATGATTAAGGCAGAATCATGTTAACTAGAATGCCATTCTGTATTACTAACAGGACTAGAAAAAAATGAACAATGAACCAAAATAGAGAGCACAGAAAGAGATCTTCATATACATGGAACTTGAATGTATAAAAGAAACAACACAAGAGAAAGGAGGGACAATTCACTCCATAGAGCTGTAAAATTTGGTTCTCCATGTGCAAAAATCGAATTGCAATTGCATCTCTATCTCATATTTTTCACAAAATCAACCTTCTCTGTGTGTTTGCATGTGTGTGTGTGTCTTTCTGATAAATGAAAAATGCACAGAAAATTATAGCAATACAATAAAAGACTGATACATTTGACTTCATTAAAATTAAAAACTTTTATTCATCAAAAGATGACTCAAAGAAAAAGGACAAGGTAAAACCCAGAGAAGATATCTGAGAAATAAATGACTAACAAAACATTAATATATTAATATCAAGAATCTATAAACAGCACCTATGAAAAATATTTTTCATGCAAACAATGCAATAGAAAAATTAGCAGCAGTCACAATCCAGTATTTCCTTTTTATTTTATTTTATTTATTTTTTGAGACAGAGTCTCGGTCTTTCTTGCCCAGGCTGCAGTGCACGACATGATCTCGGCTGACTGCAACTTCTGCCTCCTGGGTTCAAGCACACTGCCTCAGCTCTCCCGATAGCTGGGATTGCAGGTGCTCACCACACCCGCCAAGCACTTTTGAGACGTGAGTCTCGCTTCTGTCACCCAGGCTGGAGCACAGGCCGGATCCTCAGCTCACTGCAAGCTCTCTGTCTCCCAGGTTTATGCTGGCCTCCTTCCTGCCTCAGCCTCCCCGAGAAGCTGGGGACTTACAGGCGGCCCGCCACCTCACCCGGCTAGTTTTTGTATTTTAGTAGAGACGGGTTTCACCGTGTTAGCTCAGGATGGTCTCGGGATCTCCCGACCTCGTGATCCGCCTGCCTCTGCCTCCCAAAGTGCTGGGACAGGTTTGAGCCAATCACAGCCTCGCCTACTTGTATTTTTAGTAGAGACAGGGTTTCTCCATGTTGGTCAGGCTGGTCTTGAACTCCTGACCTCAGGTGATCTGCCCACTTCAGCCTCTCAAAGAGCTGGGATTACAGGCATGAGCCACCACACCCAGCCACAATCAGGTATTCTCACAGATAATTAAACACTTATAGCTAGTAACATATGAAGATATGCTAAGCCTTGGTAGCAAACAGGAGAATGAAAAATAAAGACCAAGAGAATTCATTCAGTTGGAAAAATAAGAAGTCAGACAATACTTAGTGTTCAAGAGAATATGGTTTAATGTAGATATTTTGTACATGTCCAGGAGGAGTATAAAATGATACAAATGCTTTGAAAGATAATTTGGCATTATCTTATAAATGTGGACAGCCACCTACCCAAAGACCCAGCAGCAGAATGAACAAGTAAAATGTGGATATTTCACACACTGGAATATTATACAGATACACAAAGTAACATATTAAAGCATACCATGAACAAAAAGTCCCAGAAGACAATATCCAGTAAGATAGTTTGCATTATGTTCAATACAAGTAAAATTAAACAATTTTGGGTAAAGGTATTAGCTATGATTAAAACTTTTGAAAAATAAACAAGATAATATAATCACAGCCTTTAGAAACATGATCACCTCTGTGGTGTACAAGAGGAAGATAGATGGGCGGTGGAAGGAGCACATGGGTAGATGTAAGTTATTGGTAACACGTGATGCTTAGTTTGAGCTGTAGGTTCACAAGTGTTTATTACATTTTTCAATAAATAAAAGAGGGCCAATCATAATAGTATATAATGAAAAGAATTATGATTAATCCAATTCAATATACCTGAGGTCAAATTTTAAAATTGTAGGATACAGATGCAATTGAATATTGGCAATTTCCAAAACTTTCAACTATTAAAGTACCTGTCTGCCATCCATGTAGCTGCAGATTAGAGACTTGTGGCCATGTGGCTCTGCACTCCCCGTTTACCCCTGAGCACAGATGGCAGATAGATCTGTGGCCCCTTAATCCTGCAACCACTTTTCCTTGTCATGGGCATGGCAGACCTCAACAATGGACCTGCCAAGACTTCAAATTCCTTCTCCACATAGCTCTCCACATAGTCACCTGGGACAAAGCATATGGAACAGTGGGTGAGTTCTGTACACAGAAGCCACATCAAGATGTCCAGAACTGCAGATAAGTCAGAGATGAAGAATTCAAGGGATCAAAGGCAAGGGGAGAGGAGAAAAGTCTGCTAATGAAGAAGGATGAGAAGTCCATGAGACTGCCATGTGGCTTCCAGCTTGACAAAATCCTGAGCTCAAGCTACTTCCTGCCTTGGTCCCAGAGAGAAAGGGAAAATCAGGATAGACAATAGCATATTTAACTTGACATGTGGAAAATATGCTATGCTGTGAGGTGTGGAGGCTGGAAATAGAAAGCAATTTCCTGAAGAAAAATCTCTGTTCATGGGTGATGGGGTCATTTGGGGTCCCTGAGGAAGATTGGATATTGAGAGCTCAGGAAGGAAATGTGATTCTTCCAATGCCTCCCTGGATGCTCACAGCAAGCAGGACCTTAGCCAAGACAGATGATTCCAAAGAAGACCCGCGGGCATGGCAGATATCAGCAGCCTCTTTGCTCCAATTGCCCCCTGAGCTACTCCAAGCCAGAGCCACAACTCAGAACAGGTGCCCCAGCAAATGTCAGAGAGATAAAGGCTGAGGCATCCGTGATGCATGGTTCTTTCTTTTGGTTTAAAGCCAAAGTATTTTGGGCCTGAGACTTGAGTCATTTAGGAAGTACATCTAAGGGAGGAAAGGAAGAAAAGAAATAAGAAGGAAGGGACCATCTTTCTCTTGTAAACTCCTTAGTGGCAAGGGAAACAGCTGTGAATTTTTTACAGCGCCTTTACTGCCTAGCAGTATATGGGGCATACTATATTCTCAATAAGTGCTGTCTATTTCTTACTCAATTCCTCCAATCCATGAGGCTCATTTAAGCAAAAGGGAATATTCAGGGGAAGGATGTGTCATGCAAGCATTAAACAGGATCAGAGGCTGGCAGTGGAGGGGTATCAAGGGAGAAACAAAGGGGAGCAGTCCCATCAAAGGAACTTTGGATCCTGGAAGGTTTGATTGCAGCCCAGGATCTCAGTGAGGGCAGAGTAATAGGAGGCTTAACACCTCACAGAAAATTGTCTCCATGTAAGAATAATAAAGACAGAATATGTGGTGGCCCAGGGCAATGGAGTGAGCACAAAACCAGAAATTCAGAAGTCTAAAGTAAGGCATCATTTCTCAGTTTCCTCATCTGTTAAGTGGGTATGATGACTACCAAGGTTGTGTAAGGATTAAGTGATATGGATGTGGATGTGGAATTATGACAGAAAGTTTGAAACATTGTACAAACACAAGAAAAGGTCACTGATAAGTGCTACTCAAAAATGTGGCTAGGGGTGACTTCTTCGGCCCCCGCATTTGTGGACCGGAGAACATCACCCGAGAGTGCCGGTGCGACTTCCCTGGCCCCCCACACCTGAGGACCAGAGAACCTCGTCCGAGAGTGTATGCATATTTGCAATAAAAGACTGCCACTTTCTTATGTACTTTGGCCTCATGTTTAATTACTTAGCTCTCCTAAATTAAGTTACATTAAATTAAATCAAAACAGTTAGTGCCAAATTAATTTAAATTAAAACAGTTGGTGCAGAAACCCGACCCAGGAGGAGACCCTTCCTCAACATCCCCTAAGGGTCTAACGAACCTCCTCCACAGCGAACCGGCTCTCAACCCAACCAGCCACGAACACCAAACAAGTGTTCCAGCTTTCCACTGGTGCCGCTCTGAGAATTTCTTCTTCGGTGAGTATTCCCCTTTGTTAACCATCTCCGTCCGTTTCCGTGTCCTTGGCCTAGAGTCGTACGTACGCCCAAGGACGTAGCCACCCTGTGGCGCAGTGAGGCCTTCAACCTGGAGACGTCCGTCTTGAAGTTCCTCAATTCTCCGTTAGTGGCTCCAGGAGCCCCCGGTCCCCAGCAGCGGCAAAGGACGCTTTGCCACTGCATGAGGTCGGTTTCCATTTCTGGTGGTTAAACAATGGGAACCTCACAATTGAAAATCCCTACGAACACCCCTTTAGGGTGTCTCCTCCAAAACTTGGAAGCCTTACATCTAGCTCAAGATTTAAAACGAAAGCGGCTAATTTTCCTCTCCACTGTGGCATGCCAAAAACCCGGGAGGAGACCCCTCCTCAGGGCCCCCTAAGGTCCGAGGAGCCTCCTCCTTCACGCCGCGGACAGACCAGGACCTAGACATCGCTTTCCACACCTCCAAGTCTCCTAGGGGTGAGTATCTCTTGCCTCCCTCTCATACTCCTTGGCCAGAAGTCCTGCGCAGGCCCAAGGTTTTTTGGTCACCAGGTGACCCACAGGAGAGTTCCCAAAGGTAGAGACGGCTGCCCAAAGGAACTCCATTCCAGTCCATGTGAGACCCGTCCAGGACGGAGACGTCTGCCTGGAGGTAATCTCCATTCCGGCTCCAGGAGCCTCCCGGTCTCTAGTGGCTCCAAAGGACGCTTTGTAGCCAGGTAGAGTTCGGTTTCCGCCTATGGGTGAGAGAAAGGCAATGGGAAATCCCCAATCCAAAATCCCTAGAGACACCCCTTTAGGGTGTCTTCTAACTAATCTCAAAACTTTACAATTACAGCAAGATCTTAAATGAAAGCGATTGATTTTACTCTCCACTGTGGCGTGGCCAGTCTCAACATTGAGACTGACAACCAGTCTCAACGGCCGCCTGAAGGCACTTTAGACCGCAACATTTTAATTAGATCTCTCTAATTTCTGCCAGAGGCTCGGAAAGTGGTCAGAAATTATCTATGTCCAAGGCTTTTAGGACTTGCGCTCTTGCCCAGACCTGTGCGCCCGCTGTTAAATGGCCCAGGTCTCGTTAGCCTAAACCTCTAAACCCGGCCCTTGGCCCCCACCTCAGCAACTGAGGAGGACTCCACCTCCATTTCAGATGGGGCCGACGGCAGGCGACCTCCCTCCCGACTTTCCAACCCCCCTCCCTATGGACTTCCTACCACCCCTCCCGACGCTCCTCCTTCAGCCACTCCTCTCACCCCTCCCTATGGAGCTCCAACTGCCCCGCCCGACACTCCTCCCTCAGCCACTCCTCTTACCTCTCCCATTTCCATCTACACTCGCTCCAAGACCGTGGTAGCGGCCCCCATTAGTCAGCCCTCTATCAGTCAGCCTGCCTCAACCCCCTCTACCAGTCAGCCTGTCTTAACCTACCCTACTGCTCAGTCTGTTCCAACCTCCCCTGCTAGTTTGTTGCCCCCTCCCCCACCCCAAGAAGTTGCTGGAGCCAAAGGCGTAGTTAGAGTCCACGTCCCCTTTTCCTTGGCTGACCTTTCCAAAACTGAAGAATGACTTGGCGACTTCTCAGCCAACCCCACCTAATATTCCAAAGAGTTTCGATACCTAGGCCAGAACATATAACCTTACCTGGCATGACTTACATGTCATTCTTACTTCCACTCTTAACCCAGAGGAAAGAGAGTGCATTCTCGCAGCCACCAGGCAACATGCAGATCAATGGCATTTAATCGACGCCACTGTCCTGTTAGGAGAGATGGCTGTCCCGTCCATAGAACCAGATTGAGATTACCAACCGCAGCAGCCTGGCCGCCGTAGGAAGGACATTATGGTTCAATGTCTCTTGGCCGGTATGCAGGCAGCCTCTAACAAAGTGGTCAATTTTGATAAACTAAAGGAAATCATCCAGCACCCAGATGAGAACCCGGCTTCCTTCCTAAATCGCCTTACAGAGGCACTAGCCCAATTTACTCGGCTAGACCCCACCTCCCCAGCCGGAACAGCTGTCCTAGCCTCCTATTTTATCTCCCAGTCAGCCTCACATACTCCAAAAAAAAAAAAAAAAAAAAGG